>NW_018479706.1:0-26669 GCF_002113885.1 Mizuhopecten yessoensis | reverse complement strand
TTTCTCTGGAAAGGGCTTTTATAGGCAATGCCTGTGCCTAATCCATTTGTATCTTTTTGAATACAATAAAATTGATTTGAAATGAAATGAATGAAAGGATTTGTTCCGTATTTAGTCTGAATCCTCCTTAGGGGAAGGGGAACAAATTTTGTATAAATGGCGGGTCTGACCCCCCCTGGGGGCTGAGGGGTGGGGCAAAATAGGGGAAATATAGCAAATTATTTAAATCCTTCTTCTTCTGTAGGAATGAAAGGATTTGTTACATATTTGGTCTGAAGCATCCTTGAGTAAAGGGGAACCAATTTTGTATCATCCATGCGTCCGGCCCTCGAGGGTCTTGAGGGGCGGGGCCCAATAGGGAACACAAAGTAAATTCTTTAAAATCCTTTTTCTTCTGGAATAAAAGGATTTGCTCCATATTTGGTCTGAAGTATCGCTGGGTCAAGGGGAACCAATTTTGAATAAACCGTGGGTCTGGCACCCCAGGGGCCTGATGGGTCGGGCCCAATAGGGGAAAATCCTTTATAATCCTTCTTCTACCATAGGGATTAAGGGATATAATCCTAATTTAGTCTGGAGCATCCATGGGCAAAAGAGACTCAATTTCGTATAAACAGCGAGTGTGGCCCCCCTGGGAGCAGAAGGGTGGAGCCCAACAGGGGAAACATAGCAAATTCTTCAAAATCCTTCTTCTTGTCTAGAAATGAACGGATTTGGTCCATATTTGGTTTGAAGCATCCTTGGGTGAAGTGGAACCAATTTTGTATAAACGGTGGGTCTGGCACTCCAGGGGCCTGAGGGGCGGGGCCCAATATGGGAAACATAGCAAATTCTTTAAAATCCTTCTTCTTCTTCTGTAGGAATGAAAGGATTTGTTCCATATTTGGTCTGAAGCATCCTTGGGTAAAGGGGAACCAATTTTGTATCAACCGTGTGTCCGGCCCCTGAGGGGCCTGAGGGGCGGGGCCCAATAGGGAACACATAATAAATTCTTCTTCTGTAGGAATGAAAGGATTTGTTCCATATTTGGTCTGAAGCATCCTTGGGTAAAAGGGGAACCAATTTTGTGTAAACCATGCGTCCGGCCCTCGAGGGGCCTGAGGGGCGGGGCCCAATAGGGAACACATAGTAAATTCTTTAAAATCCTTCTTCTTCTGGAATGAAAGGATTCGCTCCATATTTGGTCTGAAGAATCCTTTCGTCAAAGGGAACCAATTTTGTATAAACCGTGGGTCTGGCCCCTGAGGGGCGGGCCCATTAGGGTAATTATAGCAAATTCTTTAAAATCCTTCTTCTTCTTAAGGAATGAAAGGATTTGTTCCATACTTGGTCTGAATCATTCTTGGGTCAAGGGGGACCAATTTTGTATAAACCTTTGGTCTGGCCCCCCAGGGGCCTGAGGGGTGGGGCAAAAAGGGGGCAATTGGGCTATATTGATTTATGCGACTTCTCTTGAACTAAGAGATGGATAACAACCAAATTTGACTGGAAGCATCCCTCGGTAGTGGAGATTAAAAATTGTACAAATGGTTGGGTTGACCCCCCAGGGGGATGAGGGGTGCAATATGGCTATATTGCTACAAACGACTTCTGTAGAACTATGCACTGAATATCAACCATATTTGACTGGAAGCATCCCTAGGTGGTGGGGATTCGAAATTGTACAAATGGTTTGGCTGACCCCCAGGGGGCTGAGGAGCGGGCCAAAAGGGGGTAATTTGGCTATACTGCTATAAACGACTTTTTCTGTAGAATTATGCCCTGGGATAGCGATCATATTTGGTGGGAAGCATTCATGGGAGGCAGGGATTCAAAATTAGACAAATGGTTGGGCTGATCANCCCCCCACACCCTCCCCACCCTCCCCGTGCTAAGGGGTGGGGCCGAACACTGCTTATTACTTGGAAATGGTTGAGATCCCAACGGTATTACCAATTGTGGAGTATAAAGAAAGGCATGCACATGTACTTCCAGGATGGCCTAGGGTCTGGCTCCACCCTTTGAGCATAGTCCATGGGTCATAACTTTGAAACGGTTGAGATCTATATATGCAAATGCTTGGCATAAAACAAGCAAAAGTGCATGGTATTATAATAGACCCTGGGGTCTGACCGAACCCCTAGGGACCTAGTTTCTTAGTCACAGCTTGGAAACAGTTGAGATCACCGACCCATAACCATACGTTATATTGCTGGGCATGAAAAAATACAAGATTTGTTCTTTATAACCAAACGTTCCAGGGTAATGATATTTTGCTAAAAGCTTGCTGGGTTGGAGACTATAAACTCTGTTCAACCTTATGTCTATCTTGTTCGTTATGCAAGGTCAAAGGCGTCATATGTTTAAATTTTTTAATAGGTTCTAATGAATCAAACACTGATATTCTGCCTGTAGTTTAGTCAACTTTTAAGATTACAAGTGTGAAATTAATACCAGGTGAGCGATTCAGGTCCATCTGGGCCTCTTGTATTAATTGGCATTGGGGTCTGGCATATTCCCTAGGATCTCATCTGGAGAATATTTTGTCATAATTACTTAGATATCCAGGTGAGCGATACAGGCCCTCTGGGCCTCTTGTTCTGAATATCATCATGTAAAATACAAACACGCTACAAAAACGACTGAACATTGTACAAAATTATTGTGCGTACACTCACGCTTAGTAGGACAAATCTCGCGTGCAAAGGTGTTTACGATGCGTGAATCGGGAACAGTGAAAAACAATCGCCATACTGTCACAGATTATTTTAATTGACCAAACAAATGAATTAGAATGATATGTTAAACAATACCATCAGTTTGATACTTTATGCTTTTTTTCTCTCTTTTGAGAAATTGATGGGGGAAAAGGTGGATTAGGTAAGTATACATTTTTTCCCATGACCAGAATTACCCTGGACTCAAATCAACAGTTTTTAGCTTGGCTTGCATGGTTTACTTCTAAACAACCATAAGGCCCAGAGTTATGATATTTGTTGAAGCTTGTTCAATAAAAATTTCACTTTCAATGTCAAAAGAGTAAAAAATGTCAGAATTTTAAGACTTGAGAGAGAGCGCAGCTGTTAGATTGCCTTTAGCTTACTCATGGGGTGTTGCCTTTAAACAATTTGGAACAATGAGGAAACAACAAAAAAAAACTCATCTATACAAGTCCAAAGATAAATGCTGGTGAAAATGGGTACAATACTTATAATACCTTTATTCTGCAGATATCCCTTCTTTATAACCCGTTTAATCTCCAGATATCCCTACTGTATAATACCTTTACTCTCCAGATATCCTTACTTTATATATAAAACACATTTAACCTCCAGATATCCCTACTGTATAATACATTTACCGTCCAGATATCCCTACTTTATAATACATTTACCGTCCAGATATCCCTACTTTATAATACCTTTACCCTCCAGATATCCCTACTGTATAATACTTTTAACCTCCAGATATCCTTAATTTATAAAACTTTTACCCTCCAGATATCCCTACTGTATACTACCTTTAATCGCCAGATATCCCTACTCTATGATACCTTTAACCTGCAGATATCCTTACTTTATAATACCATTACCCTCCAAGCTGATACCTGTCCTTTGAAGATTACAGAGGAGTGAAACCCAACTTTAAAGTCATTCAGTTTTACCGTTACGCGACAAACAAATTATTTTGATGTACATCAAAGGGTCAAACTAGTTTCCTTGTCTCATCCACAAGGTGGTAAACACTAAGCCTTCAATTTTGCTATGACATGTTCCAGCGGTACAGAGAGAGCGAAAGCATAACCCCAGTGACACCCAATACCAATTATATAATATATTATACTTTTTATTTCCGGCATATTACAAGATCCTGACTCGGTGTTCACCAAATCAAGTAAGTATTTGCCAATTACATTTCGATTATTTAAAGAAGTCCAGGAGAAATTGCCAAAATCAGAGTTAAAGGTCAAGAAACATATAACATTACTTTTATTAGGGCCAAGTGAGCTTATGGCATGGTGCTACCTCCGGCGTCCGTCTGGCGTCAACTTTTAATTTAAACAGCTTCTTATCAGTAACCAAAATGCCTCAGGTGACGGCATTTGGCCAGTATAATGCTGGGATAAAGGGCTACTAAGTTTGTTCAAGTAAATGACCTTCATCCATTTTCAAGGTCACAGGGATCAAATATGTTAAAATCTTTAAACAACTTCGGATGAATAACCAAGAGGCCTAGGGTGATGATATTTGGCCAGTATATTGCTTGGATAAAGGGCTACCAAGTTTGTTCAAATAAATGACCTTAACTTATATTCAAGGTCACAGGGGTCAAATATGTTTAAAACCTTTAAATGACTTCTTCTGAATAATCAAGAGGCCTAGGGTGATAATAGGTGGCCAGTAACATGCTGAAATAAAGGGCTCCTAAGTTTGTTCAAATAAATGACCTTGACTTATATTCAAGGTCACAGGGGTGAAATATGTTTAAAACCTTTAAACAGCTTCTTCTGAATAATCAAGAGGCCTAGGGTGATACTAGTTGGCCAGTAACATGCTGAAATGAAGGGCTACCAAGTTTGCTCAAATGCATGACCTTGACTTATATTCAAGGTCACAGGGGTAAAATATGTTTAAAACCTTTAAACAGCTTCTTCTGAATAATCAAGAGGCCTAGGGTGATACTAGTTGGCCAGTAACATGCTGAAATGAATGGCTTCCAAGTTTGTTCAAATACATGACCTTGACTTATGTTCAAGGTCACAGGGGTCAAATATGTTTAAAACCTTTAAACAGCTACTTCTGAATAATCAAGAGGCCTAGGGTGATACTAGTTGGCCAGTAACATGCTGAAATGAATGGCTACCAAGTTTGTTCAAATACATGACCTTGACTTATATTCAAGGTCACAGGGGTCAAATATGTTTAAAACCTATAAACAGCTACTTCTGAATAACCAAGAGGCCTAGGGTGATGACATTTGACCCGTAACATGCTGAGATGAAGGGCTACCAAGTTTGTTCAAATAAATGGACTTGATTTATATTCAAGGTCACAGGGGGAAAATATGTTTAAAACATTTTAACAACTTCTTATGAACGACCGAGAGGCCTAGATTGCTTTTATTTGGGCAGTATCATGCTGGGATGAAGGGCTATCAAGCTTTTTCAAATGAATGACTTTGACTTATATTAAAGGTATCAGGGGTCAGATATGCTTAAAACATTTAAACAACTTCTTATGAATAACTCAAAGGCCTAGGGTGCTTAAATTTGGCCAGTAACATTCTGGGATGGCGGGCTACCAAGTTTGTTCAAATGAATGACCTTGACATATATTCAAGGTCAGAGGGGTAAAATATGTTTAAAACCTTTGAATGACTTCTCTTTAATAATCAAAAGGCCAAGGGTGATGATATTTGACAACTAATATGTTGGGATGAAGGGCTACCAAGTTTGTTCAAATGAATGACCTTCGCCCATATTCAAGGTCACAGTGGTCAATATATGTTTAAATCTTTAAATGATTTTTTCTTTATAACCAAACGTTCCAGGGTAATGATATTTTGCTAGAAGCATGCTGGGTTGGAAGACTATAAACTCTGTTCAACCTTATTTCTAGCTTGTTCGTTATGCAAGATCACAGGCGTCATATGTTTAAATCTTTTAATAGGTTCTTATGATTAAAACACTGATATTCTGCCTGAAGTTGTATTTTAGTCAACTTTTAAGATTACAAGTGTGAAATTAATACCAGATGAGCGATTCAGGTCCATTGGGCCTCTTGTATTAAAAATGGTATGGCATTGCCTCTATATAACTCTACCACATTTGGATGGCATTCATATTGGCTATGAATACTGTGAGCCTTTTGTTGATGACAACATTATTATGTCTCCCTATCGAACCAAGGGAGACATATTGTATTGGTACCGCTTCTGGTTCTTCTAATATGATCTTTCCGGGCCGTAGCTTTTAAATCGTAAAAGATACTGTGATGAAACTTGAAATATAATTGCATCATCCATAGATGATGTGCAGTGCACTGTCATTTAGTCATTGTGACATTGGCCCCAAGGTCAAAGGTTAAATATGTGCAAATTTTACTTTTAAACCATTAAAATTAATTTGATGAAACTTAAAGTATGCCTGCATCACCCATAGACAAAATGCAGGGTAATGTCTTTAGTTCATTGTGATCTTGACCCGAAGGTCAAAAGTCAAATATGTGCTCATTTTTCAGAAATATTTTGTCCGGGCTGTATGTTTTAAACCATTAAAGATATCTTGATGAAAATTGCATTATAACTGCATCACCTACAGATGAATTGCAATTCGGTTTCATTAGGTCACTTTGGTATTTACCTCAAGGTCAAAGGTAAAAGAAAAATTTCAAACATGGGAAGGTATACGCCAAGTTGATGCCAACAGTCCCGCGCTGTGTCCAATTTTGCCTAAACTAAGTATGCAAGTATAGGCTGGCATTGTTAACTCTACCCAAGCATCATTTGTGACTATGGGGTCAGTTTTGAGGGCTTCTGTAATGGTCCAAAGTACAATTAGAACTTGTTCATATTTTGTTTTTATGATTTAGCAGTAGGCAGTTCCTCTAATATTATAAGGTCAACTAAGTGCTAAGTTAAAGATATCCTGATAAAACTTATATCTGCATCAACCACAGATGATGAGCAATGCACTGTTGTTAGGTCACAGTTTGATACGTCATCAACAAGAGGTTTTTCCTTGTCAATGTTGTTATTATTGGGAGTAATAAACCTGACGTCATACACTCATCAAGGTTTAGGAATGGTTCAGAACTTGTGCTGTTTATTCAGTTCTGATTTAATAAGTTGACACATAATGATGGGATATATAACCCTACTGTATTTTGAAATTTGCGGCGGTATATGGTAATTATACTGTTGCAAATTGAGTGTTACTAGCGAAGTGTAATGGAGTCAGCAAAACGGATATTTGTGACAGTATAATCTCAATATAGCGACGCATATCTAAAAATACAGTAGTGTTCATAATCCTCATTCTATTAATTCATAAAGCCAAATCCACAAAAAGAAACAACATTTTAAGCTCACCTGCCTGCTCGAAGGGCAAATACGCTCATGATGTGAGTCCGTCGTCCGTCAACTTTTCCTTTACACAACTTCTTCTGAAGAAGGTACAGGCCTAAAGTCATGATACTTGGCTGAAAGCTTCGTTGGTTTAAGAAAGCAAACGACCTTGACCTACTTTCAAGGTCACAGGGGTCAAATGTGTCAAACACTTCAAACTATTTATGATGAATTGAAAGGTAAAGAATCTTCATATTTGGCTGGTGGCTTCATAGGATAGAGCCCGACAAAGATTAAGAATGAAAATTACCTTGACCTACTTTTATGGTCACAGGGATCAAATATGTCAAACACTTCAAACAACTTCTTCTGAAGAACTGAAAGGTTTAGAATCTTCATATTTGGCTGGTGGCTTCATAGGATAGAGCCAGACAAAGATTAAGAATGACAATCACCTTGACCTACTTTCAAGGTCACAGGGGGCAAATGTGTCAAACACTTCAATCAACTTCTTCTGAAGAACTGAAAGGTATAGAATCTTCATATATGGCTGGTGGCTTCTTGGGGAAAGAGCCAGGCAAAGTTTGAGAATGAAAATGACCTTGACCTACATTCAGGGTCTCGTGGGTCAAATGTGTCAAACACTTCAAATGACTTCTCCTGAAGAACTGAAAGGTTTAGAATCTTCATATTTCGCTAGTAACTTCTTTAGATTGAGTACAGCAAAGGTTTTGAATGAAAATTACCTGACCTACTTTCAGGGTCACATGTGGTCGAATACCTCAAACTCTTCAAACGACCTCTGAATAATCGAAAGCTTAGAATCATAATATTTGGCTGGTGGCTTCTTGGGATAGAGCTTACCAAAATGTGCAAATGAAAATGACTTCAACCTACTTTAAAGGTCACAGAGGTTGACAACATTTCAAACCATTTGTTCTGAAGAACCAGAAGTAATAAATTCATAAGATTTGGCAGGTAGCTTCTTGGGATAAAGTCAACAAAGTTAGAGAAGGAAAATGACCTTGACCTACTTACAAGGTCACAGGGGAAAATATGTTGAACTCTTCAAACAACTTCTGAAGAAGAACCAAAAAGCATAGAATCATATAATGATATTTGGTTGGTAGTTTCAACAGATGGAGCCGACAAAGTTTGCAAGTGAAATATTTATAGTACAGTATAAAATTGAATGGGAATATTTTGCCATGACTACTTAAATGTTCAGGTGAGCGATGCTGGCCCCCTGGGCCTCTTGTTACGATATTTTTTAGTGTTTTCTTCAAGTTCTGGTTCACTCTGCCATGGATTTGTGATGTCAGGAATATTCAAAGTGGCGCAGAATTACGTCATTCTTTCCGGGTCACGCTATTGTTTATGACATCATGATTTATCAATTGCATGACGTGTCAGGGTCAGTCGGGCTTATTGATGTCATTAACAATCGCCATACTGTCACAAATTATTTTGATTGACCAAACAAATAAATTAGAATAATATAACCATACTATCAGATGGATACTTTATGCTTTTTTTCTCTTTTCAGAAATTGGTTGGAAAAAGGGAGAATTTGGTAAGTATACATTTATTTTCCCATGACCAGAATTACCCTGGACTCAAAGCAACTAAGTTTTTAGCTCGGCTGGCATGGTTTACTTCTTAACAACCATAAGGCCCAGAATTATGATATTTGTTCAAGCTTGTTCAAATAAATTTTGACTTTCAATGTCAAAAGGGTCAAATATGTCAGAATTGTTAAAATTTGGGTTAAAGTTTTGTAATGGCTTACCATTCGCTTCATAATAAATGTTAGGATGCTGATTCTTGGCATAGAGGTTCTTTAGGGGTCTAGCATTAATGCTGTGGATTGAAAATGGAAAATAATTTTAATTTTTTGGGGGAATTTTTGACATGTTTTGGACATAACTATCTTGGCCAACATCTGCAGGTTAAAGAGTGGGTTGAAGTTTTATAATGGGTCACCGATCACTTTATAATATTTTTAGGATGCTGATTTTATGGAGAGAGGTTCTTTAGAGGTCTAGCTTTAATGTTGTTTAGTGAAAGTGAATAAATAATTATTGTTTTTTTTATTTTTGACATGATTTGGACTTAACTATCTTGGCCAAAACCTGATGGTCAAAGTTTGGGGGCCGGTAGGGGACATGTATTGATTCATCAATACCCACAGAATACTTGTTTATTAGTCCCCTACCAGTGAAACCAGGGGGACCATAGGTTTTGTCTGCGTCCGTCCGTCCGTCCGTCCGTCGCCAAAATCTGCAGGTTAAAGTTTGTGTTAAAGTTTTGTAATGGCTCACCGTTCACTTTATAATATTGTTAGGATGCTGATTTTATGGACAGAGGTTCTTTAGGGGTCTAGCATTAACGTTGTTTAGTGAAAGTGAATAAATAATTCTTGTTTTTTTTATTTTTGACATGATTTGGACTTAACTATCTTCGCCAAAACCTGATGGTCAAAGTTTGGGGACCGGTAGGGGACATGTATTGATTCATCAATGCCCACAGAATACTTGTTTATTAGTCCCCCACCAGTGAAACCAGGGGGACCATAGGTTTTGTCTGCGTCCGTCCGACCGTCCGTCCGTCGCCAAAATCTGCAGGTTAAAGTTTGTATTAAAGTTTTGTAATGGCTTACCATTCATTTAATAATGATGTTAGTATGCTGAATCTTAGCATAGAGATTTTTTAGGGGTCTAGCATTAATGCTGTGATATTTGGCCAGTATATTGCTTGGATAAAGGGCTACCAAGTTTGTTCAAATAAATGACCTTCATCCATTTTCAAGGTCACAGGGGTCAAATATGTTTAAAACCTATAAACAGCTACTTCTGAATAACCAAGAGGCCTAGGGTATGTTTTGGACTTAACTATCCTGGGCAAAATGTTCAGGTTAAAGTTTGGGTCAAAGTTTTGTAATGGCTTACCATTCCCTTAATAATGATGTTAGGAATAACCAAGAGGCCTAGGGTGATGACATTTGACCCGTAACATGCTGAGATGAAGGGCTACCAAGTTTGTTCAAATAAATGACCTTCATCCATTTTCAAGGTCACAGGGGTCAAATATGTTTAAAACCTATAAACAGCTACTTCTGAATAACCAAGAGGCCTAGGGTATGTTTTGGACTTAACTATCCTGGGCAAAATGTTCAGGTTAAAGTTTGGGTTAAAAAAAATTAATGGCTTCCCATTCACTTAATAATGATGTTAGGATGCTGATTCTTAGCATAGTTAGCAAAGAGTTTCTTTAGGGGTCTAGCATTAAAGTTGTTTAGTGAAAGTGAATAAATAATTCTTGTTTTTTTATTTTTGACATGATTTGGACACAATGATGTTAGGATGCTGATTCTTAGCATAGTTAGCAAAGAGTTTCTTTAGGGGTCTAGCATTAACGTTGTTTAGTGAAAGTGAATAAATAATTCTTGTTTTTTTATTTTTGACATGATTTGGACACAATGATGTTAGGATGCTGATTCTTAGCATAGTTAGCAAAGAGTTTCTTTAGGGGTCTAGCATTAAAGTTGTTTAGTGAAAGTGAATAAATAATTCTTGTTTTTTTATTTTTGACATGATTTGGACTTAACTATCTTGGCCAAAATCTGACGGTCAAAGTTTGGGGGCCGGGAGGGTACATGTATTGATTCATCAATACCCACAGAATTCTTGTTTATTAGTCCCCTACCGGTGAAACCAGGGGGGCTATAGGTTTTGTCTGCGTCCGTCCGTCTGTCCGTCCTTCTGTCGCCAAAATCTGCAGGTTAAAGTTTGTATTAAAGTTTTGTAATGGCTTACCATTCACTTAATAATGATGTTAGGATGCTGAATCTTAGCATAGAGATTTTTTAGGGGTCTAGCATTAATGCTGTGGATTTAAAATGGAAAATAAATATATATTTTGGAGAATTTTTGACATGTTTTGGACTTAACTATATATCCTAGCCAAAATCTGGAGGTTAAAGTTTGGGTTAAAGTTTTGTAATGGCTTACCATTCGTTTATTAATGATGTTAGGATGCTGATTCTTAGCATAGTTAGCATAGAGGTTCTTTAGGGGTCCAGCATTAATGCTGTGGATTGAAAATGGAAAACATTTTTGACATGTTTTAGACTTAACTATCTTGGCCAACATCTGCAGGTTAAAGTTTGGGTTAAAGTTTTGTAATGGCTCACCGTTCTCTTTATAATATTGTTAGGATGCTGATTTTATGGACAGAGGTTCTTTAGGGGTCTAGCATAAATGTTGTTGAGTGAAAGTGGATAAATATTTTTTGTTTTTTATTTTTGACATGTTTTGGTCTTAACTGTCTTGGCCAACATCTGCAGCTAAAGTTTGGGTTAAAGTTTTGTAATGGCTCACCGTTCACTTTATAATATTGTTTGGATAGTGATTTTTTTGACAGAGGTTCTTTAGGGGTCTAGCATTAATGTTGTGAAAGTGAATAAATAATTCTTGGTTTTTTTATTTTTGACATGATTTGGACACATTTAACCCCAGATTTCCCTACTGTATAATACCTTTACCCTCCAGATATCCTTACTTTATATATAAAACACATTTAACCTCCAGATATCCCTACTGTATAATACATTTACCCTCCAGATATCCCTACTTTATAATACATTTAACCTCCAGATATCCCTACTTTATAATACCTTTATCCTCCAGATATCCCTACTCTATAACACGTTTAACCTCCAGATATCCCTACTTTATAACACGTTTAACCTCCAGATATCCCTACTTTATAATACCGTTAACCCCCAGATATCCTTACTTTATAATACATTTAATCTCCAGATATCCTTGCTTTATAATAACTTTACCCTCCAGATATCCCTACTTTATAATACCTTTAACCTGCAGATATCCTTACTTTATAATACCTTTACCCTCCAAGCTGATACCCGTCCTTTGAAGATTGAAATGCCAAGTGAGCTTATGGCATGGTGCGGCGCGCGGCGTCCGTCTGGCGTCAACTTTTTACTTTAAACAACTTCCTCTCAGTAACCAAAAGGCCTAGGGTGATGCTATTTGGCCAGTATAATGCTGGGATGAAGGGCTACCAAGTTTGTTCAAGTAAATGACCTTCATCCATTTTCAAGTTCATAGGGGTCAAATATATTAAAATATTTAAACAACTTCTGATGAATAACCAAGAGGCCTAGGGTGATGATATTTGGCCAGTATAATGCTTGGATAAAGGGCTACCAAATTTGTTCAAATAAATGACCTTGACTTATATTAAAGGTCTCAGGGGTGAAATATGCTTAAAACATTTAAACAACTTCTTATGAATAACCCAAAGGCCTAGGGTGCTTAAATTTGACCATTAACCTGCTGGGATGAAGGGCTACCAAGTTTGTTCAAATGAAAGACCTTCGCCAATATTCAAGGTCTCAGTGGTCAATATATGTTTAAATCTTTAAATGATTTGTTCTTTATAACCAAACGTTCCAGGGTAATGATATTTTGCTAGAAGCATGCTGGGTTGGAAGACTATAAACTCTGTTCAACCTTATGTCTAGCTTGTTCGTTATGCAAGGTCACAGGCGCCATATGTTTAAATCTTTTAATAGGTTCTTATTAATCAAACACTGATATTCTGCCTGTAGTTGTATTTTAGTCCACTTTTAAGATTACAAGTATGAAATTAATACCCGATGAGCGATTCAGGTCCATTGGACCTCTTATATTAAAAATGGTATGGCATTGCCACTATATATTTCTACCACATTTGGATGGCATTCATATTGACTATGAATAATGTGAGTCTTTTGTTGATGACATCATTATTATGTCTCCCCATCGAACGATGGGAGACATATTGTTTTGGTACTGGTTCTGGTTCTTCTAATATGATCTTTCCGGGCCGTAGCTTTTAAATCGTAAAAGATACTGTGATGAAACTTGAATTATAATTGCATCATCCATAGATGATGTGCAGTGCACTGTCATTAAGTCATTGTGACCTTGGCCCCAAGGTCAAAGGTTAAATATGTGCATTTTTTACTTTTAAACCATTAAAGTTATCTTGATGAAACTTAAAGTATGTCTGCTTCATCCATAGACAAAGTTCAGTTTAATGTCATTAGGTCATTGTGACCTTGACCTGAAGGTCAAAAGTCAAATATGTGCACATTTTTCAGAAATATTTTGCCCGGGCTGTATGTTTTAAACCATTAAAGATATCTTGATGAAAATTGCATTATAACTGCATCACCTACAGATGAATTGCAATTCGGTTTCATTAGGTCACTGTGGTCTTTACCTCAAGGTCAAAGGTAAAAGAACATTTCAAACATGGGAAGGTATACGCCAAGTTGATGCCAACAGTCCCTCGCTGTGTCCAATTTTGCTTAAACTAAGTATGCAAGTATAGGCTGGCATTGTTAACTCTATCCAAGCATCATTTGTGACTATGGGGTCAGTTTTGAGGGCTTCTGTAATGGTCCAAAGTACAATTAGAACTTGTTCATATTTTGTTTTTATGATTTAGCAGTAAGCAGTTCCTCTAATATTATAAGGTCAACTAAGTGCTAAGTTAACGATATCCTTATAAAACTTGCAGTATACCTGCATCAACCACAGATGATGTGCAATGCACTGTTGTTAGGTTACAGTTTGATACGTCATCAACAAGAGGTTTTTCCTTGTCAATGTTGTTATTATCTTAATTCCGTGTTCCATATTCTACTGCATTTGTTTGTTAATTAAGTTGAGCTGGCACAAACTCTGTGCGGCCAGATACTGTTTAGTTATAGTGACCACCGGAATCATACATGTTGGGAGTAATAAACCTGACGAAATACAATCAGCAAGGTTTAGGAAGGGTTCAGACCTTGTGCTGCTTATTCAGTTCTGATTTAATAAGTTAACACATAATGAGGGGATAACCCTACTGTATTTTGAAATTTGCGGCGGTATATGGTGGTTATACTTTCGCAAATTGAGTGTTAATAGCGAAGTGTAATGGAGCCAGCAAAACGGGTATTTGTGACAGTATAATCTCAATATAGCGACGCATATTTCAAAATACAGTAGTGTTCATAATCCTAATTCTACTAATTCATGAAGCCAAATCCACAAAAAGAAACAACATTTTTAGCTCACCTGCCCGAAGGGCAAGTAAGCCCATGATATGGCGTCCGTCGTCCGTCAAATTTTCCTTTACACAACTTCTTCTGAAGAAGGTACAAGCCTAGAGTCATGATACTTGGCTGAAAGCTTCGTTAGTTTGAGAAAGCAAATGACCTTGACCTATTTTCAAGGTCACATGGGGTCAAATGTGTCAAACACTTCAAACTATTTCTGAAGAATTGAAAGGTAAAGAATCTTCATATTTGGCTGGTGGCTTCATAGGATAGAGCCCGACAAAGTTTAAGAATGAAAATGACCTTGACCTACTTTCAAGGTCACAGGGGTCAAATATGTCAAACAATTCAAACAACTTCTTCTGAAGAACTGAAAGGTAATGAATCTTCATATATGGATGGTGGCTTCTTGGGAAAGAGCCAGGCACAGTTTGAGAATGAAAATGACCTTGACCTATATTCAAGGTATCGGGGGTCAAATTTGTCAAACACTTCAAATGACTTCTCTTGAAGAACTGAAAGGTTTAGAAACATTATATTTGGCTGGTAACTTCTTCAGATTGAGTACAACATAGGTTTTGAATGAAAATGACCTTGACCTACTTTCAGGGTCACGGGTCAAATACCTCAAACTCTTCAAACGACCTCTGAAAAATCGAAAGCTTAGAATCATAATATTTGGCTGGTGGCTTCTTGGGATAGAGCTCACCAAAATGTGCAAATGAAAATGACCTCAACGTACATTAAAGGTCACAGAGGTTAACAACATTTCAAACCATTTGTTTTGAAGAACCAAAAGTAATGAATTCATAAGATTTGGCAGGTAGCTTCTTGAGATAAAGCCAACAAAGTTAGAGAAGGAAAATGACCTTGACCTACTTACAAGGTCACAGGGGAAAATATGTCGAACTCTTCAAACAACTTCTGAAGAAGAACCAAAAAGCATAGAATCATATAATGATACTTGGCTGGTAGTTTCAACAGATGGAGCCGACAAAGTTTGCAAGTGAAATATTTATAGTACAGTATAAAATTGAATGGGAATATTTTGCTATGACTACTTAAATGTTCAAGTGAGCGATGCAGGCCCTCTGGGCCTCTTGTTAAGATTTTTTTAGTGTTTACTTCAAGTTCTGGTTCACTCTGCCATGGATTTGTGATGTCAGGATGTCAAAGTGGCGCAGAATTACGTCAATCTTTCGGGGTCACGCTATTGTTTATGACGTCATAATTTATCAATTTCATGACGTGTCAGGGTCAGTCGGGCTTATTGATGTCATTAACAATCGCCATACTGTCACAAATTATTTTGATTGACCAAACAAATAAATTAGAATGATATGTTAAACCACACTATAAGTTTGATACTTTATGCTTTTTTTCTCTCTTTTCAGAAATTGGTTGGAAAAAGGGAGAATTTGGTAAGTATACATTTCCCCATGACCAGAATTACCCTGGACTCAAGGCAACTAAGTTTTTAGCTCGGCTGTCATGATTTGCTTCTTAACAACCATAAGGCCGTGAATTATGATATTTGTTCAAGCTTGTTCAAATAAATTTTCACTTTCAATGTCAAAAGAGTCAAATATGTCAAAATTTTAAAAGACTTGAGAGAGAGAGCGACAGCTGTTAAGATTTTTTTAGTGTTTACTTCAAGTTCTGGTTCACTCTGCCATGGATTTGTGATGTCAGGATGTCAAAGTGGCGCAGAATTACGTCAATCTTTCGGGGTCACGCTATTGTTTATGACGTCATAATTTATCAATTTCATGACGTGTCAGGGTCAGTCGGGCTTATTGATGTCATTAACAATCGCCATACTGTCACAAATTATTTTGATTGACCAAACAAATGAATTAGAATGATATGTTAAACCACACTATAAGTTTGATACTTTATGCTTTTTTTCTCTCTTTTCAGAAATTGGTTGGAAAAAGGGAGAATTTGGTAAGTATACATTTCCCCATGACCAGAATTACCCTGGACTCAAGCAACTAAGTTTTTAGCTCGGCTGTCATGGTTTGCTTCTTAACAACCATAAGGCCATGAATTATGATATTTGTTCAAGCTTGTTCAAATAAATTTTCACTTTCAATGTCAAAAGAGTCAAATATGTCAAAATTTTAAAAGACTTGAGAGAGAGAGCGACGGCTGTTAGATTGCCTATAGCTTACTCAAGGGGTGTTGTACTTTAAACAATTCGAAAAAATGAGGAAACAACAAAAAAAAACCACCTATACAAGTCCAAAGATAAATTCTGGTGAAAATGGGTACAAGACTTATAATACCTTGTGATACTAATAATGCCCTCCAGATATCACTACTTTATAATACATTTAGCCTCCAGATATCCTTATTAGCTCACATGGTCCAAAGGACCAAGGTGAGCTTATGCCATACTGCCGTCGTCCAGCCGTACGTCAACAATTTCTTGAAACGACTTCCTCTTTTGAACCACTGATTGGAATTTAGCTAAATTTTACTGGAAGCATCCCTAGGTGGTGGTGATTCAAAATTGTACAAATAGTTGGGCTGACCCCCGCAGGAGCTGAGGAGCAGGGCCAAAAGTGGGCAATTTAGCTATATTGCTTTAAGCGACTTCTTCTCTGGAACTAAGTGACGGATATCAACCATATTTGACTGGTAGCATCCCTAGGTGGTGGGGATTCAAGAGTGTACAAATGGTTGGGCTGACCCCCCCATGAGTTTGGGGCGGGGCAAAATAGGGGCAATTTGGCTATATTGCTACAAACAACTTCTTCTGTAGAACTATGCAATGGATATCAACCATATTTGATCAAAAGCATTCATGGGCGGCATGAATTCAAAATTGTACAAATGGTGGGGCTGACCCCCCAGGAGGTTGAGGGGCGGGGCAATCAAAAAGGGTAATTTGGCTATATTGCTTTAAGCGTTTTCTTCTTTAGAACTATGCACTGGATGTCAACCATACTTGACTGGAAGCATCCCTAGGTGGTGGTGATTCAAAATTGTACAAATATTTGGGCTGACTCCCCCGGGGGGCTGAGGGGCGGGGCTAAAAGGGGGCAATTTGGCTCTATTGCTATAAACGACTTCTTCTGTAGAACTATCAACTGGATTTCAATTTTATTTGATCAAAAGCATTCATGGGAGACAGGGATTCAAAAGTGAACAAATGGTGGGGCTGACCCCCCGGCTAAGGGGTGGGGCCAAGAAAAGTTCATTACTTGGAAACCGTATAACCATATATACAATTGTTGAGTATAGACAGAAGAATGCACATTTGCTTCCAGGATGGTCCTAGGTTCTGGCTTTACCCTTGGAGACATTGTCCCTGGGTCATCACTTTAAAACGGTTGAGATCCCTACCCCAAAACTATGTATACAAATGCTGGGCATAAAGAGAGGAATGCAGTCCTGATATTATAATAGACCCTGGGGTCTGACCAAACCCCTAGGGACTTTCTTAGGCACAGCTTGGAAACAGTTGAGATCCCCACCCTATAACCATATATACAATTGCCGAGTATAAAGAGATGAATGAGCATATGCTTCCATTATTGCCTTGGGGTTTGCCCAACCCTTGGAGACTTAACCTCTGGGTCATAATGGTTAAGATCCCCACCCCTAAACTATATATACAATTGTTGGGCATAAATAGACGAATGCAGTCATGATATTAGAATTGACCTCAGGGTCTGCCCAACCCTTGCAGACTTAACCCCTGGCCCTTGGTCATAACTTTGAAACAGTTGAGATCCCCACCCCAAAACTATAACTACACATGCTGGGCAAAAAGAGACGAATGCAGTCATGATATAAGAATTGATCCTGGGGTCTGGCCACAACCCTAGGGACCTAATTTCTGAGTCACAGCTTAGAAACAGTTGAGATGTCCAACCCATAACCATACATAAAATTGCTGGGCATGAACAATCTAATACAGATATGCTACAAGGATTTGCCTTGGGGTCTGGCATATTCCCTTGGATCTCATTTGGAGAATATTTTGCCATGATTACTGAGATATCTAGGTGAGCGATACAGGCCCTCTGGGCCACTTGTTTTATAATACACTTAACCTCCATATATCTCTACTTTATAATACATTTACCCTCCAGATATCCCTACTTTATAATACTTTTACCCTCCAGATATCATTTTTTATAATACTTTTAACCTCCAGATGTCCCTACTTTATAATACTTTTATGCTCCAGATATCCTTATTTTATAATACATTTAACCTCCAGATGTCCTTACTTAATAATTCTTTTACGCTCCAGATATCCTTATTTTATAATACTTATAACCTCCAGATGTCCCTACTTTATAATACCTTTACGCTCCAGATATCCTTATTTTATAATACATTTAACCTCCAGATGTCCTTACTTAATAATTCTTTTACGCTCCAGATATCCTTATTTTATAATACATTTAACCTCCAGATGTCCTTACTTAATAATACTTTTACGCTCCAGATATCCTTATTTTATAATACTTATAACCTCCAGATGTCCCTACTTTATAATACCTTTACGCTCCAGATATCCTTATTTTATAATACATTTAACCTCCAGATATCTTTATTTTATCATACATTTAACCTCCAGATATCTTTATTTTATAATACATTTAACCTCCAGATATCCCTACTATATAATACATTTACCCTCCAGATATCCCTACTAAATAATACATTTACCCTCCATATATCCCTACTTTATAATACATTTACCCTCCAGATATCACTACTTTATAATACATTTACCCTGCAAATATCCTTACTTTATAATACATTTACCCTCCAGATATCCCTACTTTATTATACATTTAACCTCCAGATATCTTTATTTTATAATACATTTAACCTCCAGATATCCTCACTTTATAATACATTTAACCTCCAGATATCCCTACTTTATAATACATTTAACCTCCAGATATCCTCACTTTATAATACCTTTACCCTCTAGGCTGATACCCGTCCAAGAGGCCTAGGGTGATAATAGTTGGCCAGTAACATGCTGAAATGAAGGGCTACCAAGTTTGTTCAAATGAATGACCTTGACTTATATTCAAGGTCACAGGGGTCAAATATGTTTAAAACCTTTAAACAACTTCTTCTGAATAACCAAGAGGCCTAGGGTGATGATATTTGGCCAGTAACATGCTGAGATGAAAGGCTACCAAGTTTGTACAAATAAATGGAGTTGATTTATATTCAAGGTCACAGGGGGCAAATATGTTTAAAACATTTAAACAACTTCTTATGAATGACCGAGAGTCCTAGGGTGCTTTAATTTGGCCAGTAACATGCTGGGATTAAGGGCGACCAAGTTTGCTCAAATGAATGACATTGACATATATTCAAGGTCACAGGGGTCGAAAATGTTTAAAACCTTTCAATGACTTCTTCTTAATAATCAAAAGGCCAAGGGTGATGATATTTGACCATTAACATGCTGGGATGAATGGCTACCAGGTTGTTCAAATGAATGACCTTCGCCCATATTCAAGGTCACAGTGGTCAATATATGTTTAAATCTTTAAAATAATTTGTTCTTTATAACCAAACGTTCCAGGGTAATGATATTTTGCTAGAAGCATGCATGGTTGGAAGACTATAAACTCTGTTCGACCTTATTTCTAGCTTGTTTGTTATGCAAGGTCACAGGCGTCATATGTTTAAATCTTTTAATAGGTTCATATGAATCAAACACTGATATTCTGCCTGTAGTTGTATTTTAGTCCACTTTTAAGATTACAAATGTGAAATTAATACCAGGTGAGCGATTCAGGTCCATTGGGCCTCTTATATTAAAAATGGTATGGCATTGCCTCTATATAACTCTACCACATTTGGATGGCATTCATATTGGCTATGAATATTGTGAGCCTTTTGTTGTTGACATCATTATTATGTCTCCCCATTGAACGATGGGAGACATATTGTATTGGTACCGCTTCTGGTTCTTCTAATATGATCTTTCCGGGCCGTAGTTTTTAAATCGTAAAAGATACTGTGATGAAACTTGAATTATAATTGCATCATCCATCTCAATACAGCGACACATATTTCAAAATACAGTAGTGTTCATAATCCTAATTCTACTAATTCATGAAGCCAAATCCACAAAAAGAAACAACATTTTTAGCTCACCTGCCCGAATGGCAAGTAAACTCATGATGTGGCGTCTGTCGTCCGTCAACTTTTCCTTTACACAACTTCTTCTGAAGAAGGTACAAGCCTAGAGTCATGATACTTGGCTGAAACCTTCGTTGGTTTGAGAAAGCAAACGACCTTGAACTACTTTCAAGGTCACATGGGTCAAATGTGTCAAACACTTCAAACTATTTCTGATGAATTGAAAGGTAAAGAATCTTCATATTTGGCTGGTGGCTTCATAGGATAGAGCCCGACAAAGTTTAAGAATGAAAATGACCTTGACCTACTTTCAAGGTCACAGGGGTCAAATATTTCAAACACTTCAAACAACTTCTTCTGAAGAACTGAAAGGTAATGAATCTTCATATATGGCTGGTGGCTTCATGGGAAAGAGCCAGGCACAGTTTGAGAATGAAAATGACCTTGACCTACATTCAAGGTATTGGGGGTCAAATTTGTCAAACACTTCAAATGACTTCTCCTAAAGAACTGAAAGGTTTATAATCATTATATTTGGCTGGTAACTTTTTCAGATTGAGTACAACATAGGTTTTGAATGAAATGATCTGACCTACTTTCAGGGTCACGGGTCAAATACCTCAAACTCTTCAAACGACCTCTGAATAATCGAAAGCTTAGAATCATAATATTTGGCTGGTGGCTTCTTGGGATAGAGCTCACCAAAATGTGCAAATGAAAATGACCTCAACCTACATTAAAGGTCACAGAGGTTAACATTTCAAACCGTTTGTTTTGAAGAACCAAAAGTAATGAATTCATAAGATTTGGCAGGTAGCTTCTTGAGATAAAGCCAACAAAGTTAGAGAAGGAAAATGACCTTGACCTACTTACAAGGTCACAGGGGAAAATATGTCGAACTCTTCAAACAACTTCTGAAGAAGAACCAAAAAGGATAGAATCATATAATGATATTTGGCTGGTAGTTTCAACAGATGGAGCCGACACAGTTTGAAAGTGAAATATTTATAGTACAGTATAAAATTGAATGGGAATACTTTGCTATGACTACTTAAACATTCAAGTGAGCGATGCAGGCCCTCTGGGCCTCTTGTTAAGATATTTTTTAGTGTTTTCTTCAAAGTTCTGGTTCACTCTGCCATGGATTTGTGATGCCAGGATGTCAAAGTGGCGCAGAATTACGTCAATCGTTCGGGGTCACGCTATTGTTTATGACGTCATGATTTATCAATTTCATGACGTGTCAGGGTCAGTCGGGCTTATTGATGTCATTAACAATCGCCATACTGTCACAAAGTATTTTGATTGACCAAACAAATAAATTAGAATGACATGTTAAACCATACTATCAGATGGATACTTTATGCTTTTTTTTCTCTCTTTTCAGAAATTGGTGGGAAAAAGGGAGGATTTGGTAAGTATACATTTTCCCATTACCAGAACTACCCTGGACTCAAAGCAACTAAGTTTTTAGCTCGGCTGTCATGATTTGCTTCTTAACAACCATAAGGCCGTGAATTATGATATTTGTTCAAGCTTGTTCAAATAAATTTTCACTTTCAATGTCAAAAGAGTCAAATATGTCAGAATTTTAAAAGACTTGAGAGAGAACGACGGCTGTTAGATTGCCTTTAGCTTACTCAAGGGGTGTTGTACTTTAAACAAATTGGAACAATGAGGAAACAACAACAACAACAAAACCCTATACAAGTCCAAAGATAAATTCTGGTTTAAAATGGGTACAAGACTTATAATACTTTGTGATACTAATAATGCCCTCCAGATATCACTACTTTATAATACATTTAGCCTCCAGATATCCTTATTAGCTCACCTGATCCAAATTAAAGGACCAAGGTGAGCTTATGCCATACTGTGGCGTCCGTCATCCAGCCGTACGTCAACACTTTCTTGAAACGACTTTACTGGAAGCATCCCTAGGTGGTGGTGATTCAAAATTGTACAATTAGTTAGGCTGACCACCGCAGGAGCTAAGGGGCAGGGCCAAAAGGGGGCAATTTAGCTATATTGCTTTAAGCGACTTCTTCTCTGGAACTAAGTGATGGATATCAACCATATTTGACTGGTAGCATCCCTAGGTGGTGGGGATTCAAAAGTGTACAAATGGTTGGGCTGACCCCCCCATGGGCTGGTGGCGGGGCCAAATAGGGGCAATTTGGCTATATTGCTACAAACAACTTCTTCTGTAGAACTATGCACTGGATATCAACCATATTTGATCAGAAGCATTCATGGGCGGCAGGAATTCAAAATTGTACACATGGTGGGGCTGACCCCCCAGGAGGTTGAGGGGCGGGGCCATCAAATTGGGTTATTTGGCTATATTGCTTTAAGCGACTTCTTCTCTGGAACTAAGTGATGGATATCATCCATACGTGACTGGAAGCATCCCTAGGTGGTGGTGTTTCAAAATTGTACAAATGTTTGGGCTGACCCCCCAGGGGGCTGAGGGGCGGGGCCAAAAGGGGGCAATTTGGCTTTATTGCTATAAACGACTTCTTCTGTAGAACTATCCACTGGATTTCAATTTTATTTGATCAAAAGCATTCATGGGAGACAGGGATTCAAAAGTGAACAAATGGTGGGGCTGACCCCCCGGCTAAGGGGTGGGGCCAAAAAAAGTTCATTACTTGGAAACCGTATAACCATATATACAATTGCTGAGTATAGACAGAAGAATGCACATTTGCTTCCAGGATGGTCCTAGGTTATGGGTCCACCCTTGGAGACATAGTCCCTGGGTCATCACTTTAAAACGGTTGAGATCCCCATTGATCCTGGGGTCTGGCCACAACCCTTAAGGGACCTAGTTTCTGAGTCACAGCTTAGAAACAGTTGAGATGTCCAACCCATAACCATACATAAAATTGCTGGGCATGAAAAATCTAATACAGATATGCTACAAGGATTTGCCTTGGATTTCCCTTGGATCTCATTTGGAGAATATTTTGCCATGATTATTGAGATATCCAGGTGAGCGATACAGGCCCTCTGGACCACTTGCTTTATAATACACTTAACCTCCATATATCTCTACTTTATAATACATTTACCCTCCAGATATCCCTACTCTATAATACATTTACCCTCCAGGTATCTCTACTTTATTATACCTTTACTCCAGATATCCCTACTTTATAATACATTTACCCTCCAGATATCCCTACTTTATAATATTTTTCCCTCCAGATATCCTTTTTTATAATACTTTTAACCTCCAGATGTCCCTACTTTATAATACTTTTACGCTCCAGATATCCTTATTTTATAATATATTTAACCTCCAGATGTCCTTACTTTATAATACTTTTACGCTCCAGATATCCTTATTTTATAATACTTAAAACCTCCAGATGTCCCTGCTTTATAATACCTTTACGCTCCAGATATCCTTATTTTATAATACATTTAACCTCCAGATATCTTTATTTTATAATACATTTAACCTCCAGATATCCCTGCTTTATAATACCTTTACGCTCCAGATATCTTTATTTTATAATACATTTAACATCAAGATATCTTTATTTTATAATACATTTAACCTCCAGATATCTTTATTTTATAATACATTTAACCTCAAGATATCTTTATTTTATAATACTTTTAACCTCCAGATGTCCCTGCTTTATAATACCTTTACGCTCCAGATATCTTTATTGTATAATACATTTAACCTCAAGATATCTTTATTTTATAATACTTTTAACCTCCAGATGTCCCTACTTTATAATACTTTTACGCTCCAGATATCCTTATTTTATAATACATTTAACCTCCAGATGTCCTTACTTTATAATACTTTTACGCTCCAGATATCCTTATTTTTTAATACTTAAAACCTCCAGATGTCCCTGCTTTATAATATCTTTACCCTCCAGATATCCCTACTTTTATAATACATTTAACCTCCAGATATCCCTGCTTTATAATACCTTTACGCTCCAGATATCTTTATTTTATAATACCTTTACCCTCCAGATGTCCTTATTTAATAATACCTTTACCCTCCAGATATCCCTACTTTATAATACCTTTAACCTCCAGATATCCCTGCTTTATAATAACTTTACGCTCCAGATATCCTTATTTTATAATACTTTTAACCTCCAGATGTCCCTACTTCATCATACTTTTACGCTCAAGATATCCTTATTTTATAATACTTTTAACCTCAAGATGTCCCTACTTTATAATATCTTTACGCTCCAGATATCATTATTTTATAATACATCTCACCTCCAGATATCCTTACTTTATGATACATTTAACCTCCAGATATCTTTATTTTATAATACATTTAACCTCCAGATATCCCTTCTTTATAATACCTTTACCCTCCAGATATCCCTACCTTATAACACATTTACCCTCCAGATATCCCTGTATTATAATACCTTTTACGCTCCAGATATCCTTATTTTATAATACTTTTAACCTCCAGATGTCCCTACTTTATAATACTTTTATGCTCCAGATATCCTTATTTTATAATACTTTTAACCTCCAGATGTCCCTACTTTATAATACTTTTACGCTCCAGATATCATTATTTTATAATACTTTTAACCTCCAGATGTCCCTACTTTATAATACCTTTACGCTCCAGATATCCTTATTTTATAATACATTTAACCTCCAGATGTCCCTACTTTATGATACATTTACCCTCAGATATCCTTACTTTAAATACCTTTAACCTCAATATATCCTTATATAATTACTTGCCTTTAGCACAAGCATATTTCTAAAAGTCCTTTTTGTACAAATTTAGTAATATTTTCATTTTTAAACCGACAATCCGTTTGAATATTTTTTGTTTGGAAATTTCAGAGTACAGTGTAACATGGTGCTTTACGGCAACAATCATTGCAACAGTGGTGTCTGTGATTGGATTTATACTTTGTATCGTCGGTCTGATCATTTGTGACACCTGTGATGACAGCGTATCCTCGTCAAACTCAGGTAAGATGTCAAAAAGTGCTAGCAGACCTTTCAATCAGTAGCTCTAAACCACATCCTAGGCATAAAGACAGTGGTCATCTGTCTGTCTGTCTCCGTTTGTCCATCCATTGAAAGCTGGTGTGATCGAGCCAAAGTCAAGGTCACTGTCGCTAAAAATAGAACTTCGATAATACACTCCTTGCATTATTCAAGCAGCCATATTCTTAATAGTTTCAGATAAAAAAGGACAAATACTCACTTATTAGTCCCCCATCAGTTCCCGGGGGGGGACTATATGTTTGATCTCTGTCTATTATTCTGCCCTTCTTCCTTCTGCCATCTCGTCCTGTCATCCGAGAAGTTTGTCCGGGACATATCTGATTTGTTGTACAAGGACATTTTCTGATGGCGAAAGTGCAAGAATTAGGTCACTGTAGCCTATGACTTGACCTTGGACATTTACTTTTGAAAAAAATTGTCAGGGGCATATTTTCTATACTATTTCACCTGGAGTAACCATATTTGGTGTACAAGGTAATCTTGGGATAGCGTAGTGCAGGAAGTATGTCACTCTGACCTCACTGTGACCTATGCTTCCTGACATGAGTGTATTGTTTGTTAAATATAGAAATCATTATTGATTTGTAAATGTACAAAGTTATCTTTTTTAATCATCCGTTGTTTCATTACAGTGACTGTCGGCTTTGCCTTAGCTGTCGCTGGTTTTGTCTTACCTGTCCTTACGCTGGTCATTGTGATCATCCTGGTGATCCTTGTCTGTTGTGGAAAAAATACGAAAAAACTCGATGGTAAGCATTATTTAATACATTGAAATATTAACCACAGTTAATGACAGTAAACCATGTTTATAATGAACCCAGGGGACATGCTAAATTAGTGCTATAATCAGTAAACCATGTTTATAATGAACCAAGGGGACATGATAAATTAGTATTGATTAGATAGTGGGACAACACCACAAGTATTGATTAGATAGTGGAACAACACCACTAGTAGTGGTAAGATATTGGGACAACACCACTAGTAGTGGTAATATATTGGGACAACACCACTAGTATTGGTTAGATAGTGGGACAACACCACTAGTATAGGTTAGATAGTGGGANGGTTAGATAGTGGGACAACACAACAAGTATTGGTTAGATAGTGGGACAACACCACAAGTATTGGTTAGATAGTGGGACAACACCACTAGTATCGGTTAGATAGTGGAACAACACCACAAGTATTGGTTAGATAGTGGGACAACACTACAAGTATTGGTTAGATAGTGGGACAACACCACTAGTATTGGTTAGACAGTGGGACAACACCACAAGTATTGGTTAGATAGTGAGACAACACTACAAGTAGTGGTTAGATAGTGGGACAACACCACTAGTATCGGTTAGAT
>NW_018479705.1:9588-26477 GCF_002113885.1 Mizuhopecten yessoensis | reverse complement strand
TAGTGTTATATATATGAGGTATATTTCGGGTAGCGTTATACATGTTTATACCCTATATGAGGTATATTTCTGGTCGAGTTTTATTTGAGGTATATTTTGTGAAGCGTTTTTTGCATTAGATAAAATGAACTAATACACACCCAGACGACTGCATACTTAAGTTGATAGACACAGCACGCCAAAAATGAATTAAAAAAATATATTTCAGAAAGCGTTATGTATGCACATTGTTGGAAGAAAGTGTATTTCAGGTGGCGCTATATACATATATACGAGGTATATTATAGGTGGCGCTATATACATATATACGAGGTATATCATAGGTGGCGCTATACACTTATATACGAGGTATATTATAGGTGGCGCTATATACATATATACGAGGTATATCATAGGTGGCGCTATACACTTATATACGAGGTATATTATAGGTGGCGCTATACACTTAGATACGAGGTATATTATAGTTGGCGCTAAACACTTATAATCATATACGAGGTATATTATAGGTGGCGCTATATACATATACATTGTATACGAGGTATATTATAGGTGGCGCTATATACATATATACAAGTTATATTTTAGGTGGCGCTATACACATATATACGTGATACATTATAGGTGGCGCTATATACATCTATACGAGGTATATTATAGGTGGCGCTACACACATATATACGAGGTATATTATAGGTGGCGCTATATACGTCTGTTCGAGGAATATTTCAGGTAGCGCTATATACATTGTATACGAGGTATATTTTAGTTGGCGCTATACACATCTATACGAGGTATATTTCAGGAAGCACTACACACCTTTATAGGAGGTATATTGTAAGTGGCACTATACACATCTATACGAGGTATATTTTAAGTAGCGCTATACACATGCATATGTATATACGAGGTATATTTTAGGTGGCGCTATACACATCTGTACGAGGTATATTTCAGGTAGCGCTACACACATCTGTACGAGGTATATTTCAGGTAGCGCTACACACATATATACGAGGTATATTTCAGGTAGCGCTATACACCTTTATACGAGGTATATTTCAGGTAGCGCTATACACATCTGTACGAGGTATATTTCAAGTAGCGCTTCACACATCTGCACGAGGTATATTTCAGGTAGCGCTACACACATTTATAAGAGGTATATTTCAGGTAGCGCTACACACATCTGTACGAGGTATATTTTAGGTAGCGCTACACACATCTGTACGAGGTATATTTCAGGTAGCGCTACACACATTTGTACGAGGTGTATTTCAGGTAGCGCTACACACATCTGTACGAGGTATATTTCAGGAAGCGCTACACACATCTGTACGTGGTATATTTCAGGTAGCGCTACACACATCTGTACGTGGTATATTTCAGGTAGCGTTACACACAACTGTACGTGGTATATTTCAGGTTGAGCTACACACATCTGTACGCGGTATATATCAGGTTGAGGTACACACATCTGTACGAGGTATATTTCAGGTAGCGCTACACACATTTGTACGAGGTGTATTTCAGGTAGCGCTATACACCTTTATACGGGGTATATTTCAGGTAGCGCTACACACATCTGTACGAGGTATATTTCAGGTAGCGCTATGTTTAGGAGGAATGTGTCGGTAGGCACCTTTATGTGTGCACTTTTAATTTTACACTCTTACCGGAAAATCTAGACAACCCGCATCCAATTTCCCTTGCATATAAATCATAACGAGCAATTTTCTGCCCCATTACTATAACTAATAACCATACTGAAAATAAAAAATCATGCAAATTAGACGGCGTGCCCTAAACTATATCAACACACTGGCTTTGTTAAACAATTTGACACATCCAGTGTGCCAATGATCTGTCAGCCGTGTTCTATGTTTTATATTGAGTGAGACTGTATACAACATGTGGTCTTGTAACGTTTAATAATCTGATGTGCATATTCTGAGCATCACACGTACACAAATTTAAAACTAGATGATACGATCAATTATTTCATTACTTTTTTTTAATCAGTAAAGTTCATTATGTATAAACAATATAAAATGGTTCATGATATCGAGCAATGGATGTAAATGTATCAACCCAAACCTTTATTCATATGATATCTACTGACAGGTAACGTGCACTAGACGTACTCTCACGCCACTAAGAAATCAAGTAAATTGCTGTTGATCATAATTTTATATGTATATACAATATTTGGGTAATCCATGTTAAAAGGTACCACTAACTTAAGCAATTTAAGTAATACAGACAATATATATATACCTTATGCATACCCTCAACGTCAACCTCGTCAGTACAACAATAGAAATAAAATAGACACAACAGGCGACAATACGACAGGCGACAATACTAAACCTCACCGACAGAACACCACAGAGTGTTGATCGCCACATGTGGTACATCGTGTAACGGGATACCCTATGTCGGGTGTCACATGTGATTACGGGATACCCTATGACGGGTGTCACATGTCATGACGGGATACCCTATGAGGGGTGCCACATGTGATTACGGGATACCATATGACGGGTGTCACATGTGATCACGGGATACCCTATGACGGGTCTCACATGTGATGACGGGATTCCCTATGTCGGGTGTCACATGTGATTGCGGGATACCCTATGACGGGTGTCAAATGTGATGACGGGATACTCTATGACGGGGGTCACATGTGATTACGGGATTCCCTATGTCGGGTGTCACATGTGATTGCGGGATACCCTATGACGGGTCTCACATGTGATGACGGGATCCCCTATGACGGGTGCCACATGTGATTACGGGATACTCTATGACGGATGCCACATGTGATGACGGGATACCCTATGTCGGGTGTCACATGTGATTACGGGATACCCTATGACGGGTGTCACATGTGATGACGGGATACCCTATGACGGGTGTCACATGTGATGACGGGATACCCTATGACGGGTGTCACATGTGATGACGGGATACCCTATGACGGGTGTCACATGTGATGACGGGATACCCTATGACGGGTGTCACATGTGATGACGGGATACCCTATGACGGGTGTCACATGTGATGACGGGATACCCTATGACGGGTGCCACATGTGATTACGGGATACTCTATGACGGGTGTCACATGTGATGACGGGATACCCTATGACGGGTGCCACATGTGATTACGGGATACTCTATGACGGGTGTCACATGTGATGACGGGATACCCTATGACGGGTGCCACATGTGATGACGGGATACTCTATGACGGGTGTCACATGTGATGACGGGATACCCTATGACGGGTGTCACATGTGATGACGGGATACCCTATGACGGGTGTCACATGTGATGACGGGATACCCTATGACGGGTGTCACATGTGATGACGGGATACCCTATGACGGGTGTCACATGTGATGACGGGATACCCTATGACGGGTGTCACATGTGATGACGGGATACCCTATGACGGGTGTCACATGTGATGACGGGATACCCTATGACGGGTGTCACATGTGATGACGGGATACCCTATGACGGGTGTCACATGTGATGACGGGATACCCTATGACGGGTGTCACATGTGATGACGGGATACCCTATGACGGGTGTCACATGTGATGACGGGATACCCTATGACGGGTGTCACATGTGATGACGGGATACCCTATGACGGGTGTCACATGTGATGACGGGATACCCTATGACGGGTGTCACATGTGATGACGGGATACCCTATGACGGGTGTCACATGTGATGACGGGATACCCTATGACGGGTGTCACATGTGATGACGGGATACCCTATGACGGGTGTCACATGTGATGACGGGATACCCTATGACGGGTGCCACATGTGATTACGGGATACTCTATGACGGGTGTCACATGTGATGACGGGATACCCTATGACGGGTGCCACATGTGATGACGGGATACTCTATGACGGGTGTCACATGTGATGACGGGATACCCTATGACGGGTGTCACATGTGATGACGGGATACCCTATGACGGGTGTCACATGTGATGACGGGATACCCTATGACGGGTGTCACATGTGATGACGGGATACCCTATGACGGGTGTCACATGTGATGACGGGATACCCTATGACGGGTGTCACATGTGATGACGGGATACCCTATGACGGGTGTCACATGTGATGACGGGATACCCTATGACGGGTGTCACATGTGATGACGGGATACCCTATGACGGGTGTCACATGTGATGACGGGATACCCTATGACGGGTGTCACATGTGATGACGGGATACCCTATGACGGGTGTCACATGTGATGACGGGATACCCTATGACGGGTGTCACATGTGATGACGGGATACCCTATGACGGGTGTCACATGTGATGACGGGATACCCTATGACGGGTGTCACATGTGATGACGGGATACCCTATGACGGGTGTCACATGTGATGACGGGATACCCTATGACGGGTGTCACATGTGATGACGGGATACCTTATGACGGGTGCCACATGTGATTACGGGATACTCTATGACGGGTGTCACATGTGATGACGGGATACCCTATGACGGGTGCCACATGTGATGACGGGATACTCTATGACGGGTGTCACATGTGATGACGGGATACCCTATGACGGGTGTCACATGTGATGACGGGATACCCTATGACGGGTGTCACATGTGATGACGGGATACCCTATGACGGGTGTCACATGTGATGACGGGATACCCTATGACGGGTGTCACATGTGATGACGGGATACCCTATGACGGGTGTCACATGTGATGACGGGATACCCTATGACGGGTGTCACATGTGATGACGGGATACCCTATGACGGGTGTCACATGTGATGACGGGATACCCTATGACGGGTGTCACATGTGATGACGGGATACCCTATGACGGGTGTCACATGTGATGACGGGATACCCTATGACGGGTGTCACATGTGATGACGGGATACCCTATGACGGGTGTCACATGTGATGACGGGATACCCTATGACGGGTGTCACATGTGATGACGGGATACCCTATGACGGGTGTCACATGTGATGACGGGATACCCTATGACGGGTGTCACATGTGATGACGGGATACCCTATGACGGGTGTCACATGTGATGACGGGATACCTTATGACGGGTGCCACATGTGATTACGGGATACTCTATGACGGGTGTCACATGTGATGACGGGATACCCTATGACGGGTGTCACATGTGATGACGGGATACCCTATGACGGGTGTCACATGTGATGACGGGATACTCTATGACGGGTGTCACATGTGATGACGGGATACCCTATGACGGGTGCCACATGTGATTACGGGATACCCTATGACGGGTGCCACATGTGATTACGGGATACTCTATGACGGGTGTCACATGTGATGACGGAATACTCTATGACGGGTGCCACATGTGATGATGGGTACCACATGTGATGATAGACATTTAATCGACGAACGCTTTATGTGATGCAGGAAAAATAGCCTTTGGAAGAATATGGTTTCGACTCTAGATAATCTGTTGGGATTCACTGTGTTTGATTTTGTGTGTTAAAATACTTTTTTCTTGGCCATTTGCTCCTGATTTTGTTGGCGTTGATTAAGATCGTATCATTGTTTGATCTGATGGTGTGGTTAACATTATAGTCCACCTTTTTGTGGAGATGTCTTTGAGCCCGGATACTCCGGACTCTCATGCATAAATCATGCAAAGTAAATGGCGTTGTTGATGACTCCTCATTTCTAAGATATTCCCGAACATTAAACTCTGTCACCTGGTGTAAAAACACGAAATATGAAGAAAATCTTATCTGTTAAACATTCCATAAAAAGCTACTGGCAAAAACTATCCACAGCAGATTCATGAAAGATTCTAAAAGGCGCAACACATTATTCATCCGCTCTAATTATATTTTTTCTTGCAACTGTAATCGTAAAACATTGTCCAATTAGGTCCATCAAAGACTGCTCTAATCAATAAATGTCCTGTGTGTAATTCCGCATCACTTCCGTCACTCTGTAATGGTTATTTAAAACATGCTTTGCCTAGCGTAACGATACTGAAGCTTGTACGCGTTTACCTAGCTAATGTAACTAAATTGGATTCTCGCAGTTCATTATAAATAAGCCAATAACACCTACTTGTAAGATACAGGTTTGTGTAAACCTAAGAATGCTGAGGATGAACTACCTCATACGTATTCGTGTGGTAGTACTTTGTAAAATACAGTTTAACCGTGACATGTTGAACACTCTAAATATAGCCGTACATGTAACAAAGTGGCAGCACGTTTTAAGGAAAGAAATGCAGTTTCAACCATTTTCAGCAAAAAATGCTTAATCGGCTTTCTTTCGAATACTATTTTGACCAATGCAGACAAGATACGCTACGGTACAGCAGATGTAACGGAATTGACAGTACCATATACACGGTAACAATGGTTTCTCAACAATGAGTTTATACAGACCCTGGAACGTTTTTCTTAACCAAAAGTGTGTTGCGTTTGCGTTGCATTTGCGTTTCGTTTCCGGTGAGTTTGCGTTGACCGTCTGATGTGCATTCACTGTTTATCGGTTGTACTGTATTAGATCACTGTTTATCGGTTGTACTGTATTATATCACTGTGTATCGGTTGTACTGTATTATATCACTGTTTATCGGTTGTACCGTACTAGATCACTGTTTATTGGTTGTACTGTATTAGATCACTGTTTATCGGTTATACCGTATTAGATCACTATATCACTGTTTATCGGTTGTTCTATATTAGATCACTGTGTATTGGTTGTACCGTATAGGATCACTGTTTATCGGTTTACTGTATTAGATCACTGTGTTTATTGGTTGTACTGTATTAGATCGCTGTTTATCGGTTGTACTGGATTATATCACTGTGTATCGGTTGGACTGTATTATATCACTGTTGATCGGTTGTACCGTATTATATCACTGTTTATTGGTTGTCCTGTATTAGATCACTGTTTATCGGCTGTGTATCGGTTGTACTGTATTAGATTACTGTTTATCGGTTGTACCGTATTATATCACTGTTTATCGGTTGTACTGTATTAGATAACTGTTTATTGGTTGTACCGTATTAGATCACTGTTTATCGGTTGTACCGTATTAGATCACTGTTTATCGGTTGTACTGTATTAGATCACTGTTTATCGGTTGTACCGTATTAGATTACTGTTAATCGGTTGTACTGTATTAGATCACTGCTTATCTGTTATACTGTATTATATCACTGTTTATCGGTTGTACTGTATTAGATCACTGTTTATCTGTTGTACCGTATTAGATCAATGTTTATCGGTTGTACTGTATTAAATCCCTGTTTATCGGTTGTACCGTATTATATCACTGTTTATCGGTTGAACTGTATTATATCACTGTTTATCGGTTGTACTGTATTAGATCACTGTTTATCGGTTATACCGTATTAGATCTCTGTTTATCGGTTATACCGTATTAGATCACTGTTTATCGGTTGTACTGTATTAAATCACTGTTTAAATTTTGTACTGTATTAGCTCACTGTTTATCGGCGGTACCGTATTAGATCACTGTTTATCGGTTGTACTGTATTAGATCACTGTTTATCGGTTATAGCGTATTAGAACACTGTTTATCGGTTGTACTGTATTAAATCCCTGTTTATCGGTTGTACCGTATTAAATCCCTTTTGATCGGTTGCCCTGTATTAGATCACTATTTATCGGTTGTACCGTATTAGATCACTGTTTATCGGTTGTACCGTATCGGTTGTACTGTTTATCGGTTGTACCGTATTAGATCACTGTTTATCGGTTGTACCGTATTAAATCCCTTTTGATCGGTTGCCCTGTATTAGATCACTGTTTATCGTGTACTGTATTATATCACTGTGTATCGGTTGTACTGTATTATATTCACTGTTTATCGGTTGTACTATATTAGATCACTGTTTATCGGGTGTACTGTATTAGATCACTGTTCATCGGTTGTACTGTATTAGATCACACTGTTTATCGGTTGTACCGTATTGGATCACTGTTTATCGGTTGTACCGGATTAGATTACTGTTTATCGGTTGTACTGTACTAGATCACTGTTTATCGGTTGTTCCGTATTAGATCACTGTTTATTGGTTGTGTATTAGATCACTGTTTATCTTTTGTACCGTATTAGATCACTGTTGATCTGTTGTATTGTATTAGATTTTGATCGGTTGCCCTGTATTAGATCACTATTTAGCGGGTGTACCGTATTAGATCACTGTCTATCGGTTGTACCGTATTAGATCGCTGTTTATCGGTTGTACCGTATCGGTTCTACTGTTTATCGGTTGTACTGTTTTAGATCACTGTTTATCTGTTATACCATATTAGATCTTCGTTTATCGGTTGTACTGTATTATATGACTGTTTATTGTTTGTACTGTATTATATCACTGTTTATCTGTTATACCATATTAGATCTTCGTTTATCGGTTGTACTGTATTATATTCACTGTTTATCGGTTGTACTATATTAGATCACTGTTTATCGGGTGTACCGTATTAGATTACTGTTTATCGGTTATACTGTATTAGATCACTGTTTATCTGTTTTATTGTATTAGATCACTGTTTATCAGTTGTACTGTGTTATATCACTCTTGTACCGTATTAGATCACTGTGTATCGGTTGTACTGTATTAGAATTAGATCACTATTTATCGGTTGTACCGTATTAGATCGCTGTTTATCGGTTGTACCGTAGTAGATCACTGTTTATCGGTTGTTCCGTATTAGATCACTGTTTATTGGTTGTGTATTAGATCACTGTTTATCAGTTGTACTGTGTTATATCACTGTTTATCTGTTATACCATATTAGATCTTCGTTTATCGGTTGTACTGTATTATCGGTTGTACTGTATTAAATCACTGTTTAAATTTTGTACTGTATTAGCTCACTGTTTATCGGTTGTACCTTATTAGATCACTGTTTATCGGGTGTACCGTATTAGATTACTGTTTATCGGTTGTACCGTGTCGGTTGTACTGTTTATCGGTTGTACTGTTTTAGATCACTGTTTATCTGTTTGTTTATCGGTTGTACCGTATTAGATCGCTGTTTATCGGTTGTACCGTAGTAGATCACTGTTTATCGCTTGAACCGTATTAGATCACTGTTTATTGGTTGTGTATTAGATCACTGTTTATCTTTTGTACCGTATTAGATCACTGTCTATCGGTTGTACCGTATTAGACCATTGTTTATCTGTTGTATTGTATTAGGTCACTGTTTATCGGTTGTACCATAGAAGATCACTGTTTATCGGTTGTGCTGTATTAGATCACTGTGTATCGGTTGTACTGTATTATATTCACTGTTTATCGGTTGTACTGTTTTAGAGCACTGTTTATCGGTTGTACTGTTTTAGATCACTGTTTATCTGTTATACCATATTAGATCTTCGTTTATCGGTTGTACTGTATTATATCACTGTGTATCGGTTGTACTGTATTAGAATTAGATCACTATTTATCGGTTGTACCGTATTATGTTTATCGGTTGTACTGTATTAAATCACTGTTTAAATTTTGTACTGTATTAGCTCACTGTTTATCGGTTGTACCTTATTAGATCACTGTTTATCGGGTGTACTGTATTAGATCACTGTGTATCGGTTGTACTGGATTATATCACTGTTTATCGGTTGTACTATATTAGATCACTGTTTATCGGGTGTACTGTATTAGATCACTGTTTTTCGGTTGTACTGTATTAGATCACACTGTTTATCGGTTGTACCGTATTGGTTGTACTGTTTATCGGTTGTACCGTATCGGTTGTATTGTTTATCGGTTGTACCGTATCGGTTCTACTGTTTATCGGTTGTACTGTATTAGAATTAGATCACTATTTATCGGTTGTACCGTATTAAATCCCTTTTGATCGGTTGCCCTGTATTAGATCACTGTTTATCTGTCTGTTTATCGGTTGTACTGTATTATCGGTTGTACTGTATTAAATCACTGTTTAAATTTTGTACTGTATTAGCTCACTGTTTATCGGTTGTACTATATTAGATCACTGTTTATCGGGTGTACCGTATTAGATTACTGTTTATCGCCTGTACCGTATTAGATCACTGTTGATCTGTTGTATTGTATTAGATCACTGTTTATCAGTTGTACTGTGTTATATCACTGTTTATCTGTTATACCATATTAGATCTTCGTTTATCGGTTGTACTGTATTATCGGTTGTACTGTATTAAATCCCTGTTTATCGGCTGTACCGTATCAGATCACTGTTTATCGGTTGTTCCGTATTAGATCACTGTTTATTGGTTGTGTATTAGATCACTGTTTATCTGTTGTACCGTATTAGACCATTGTGTATCTGTTGCATTGTATTAGATCACTGTTTATCTGTTGTACTGTATTAGATCACTGTTTATCTGTTGTACTGTATTAGATCACTGTTTATCTGTTGTATTGTATTAGATCACTGTTTATCGGTTGTACCGTATCAGATCACTGTTTATCGGTTGTACCTTATTAGATCACTGTTTATCGGTTGTACTGTATTAGATCACTGTTTATCGGTTGTACCGTATTAGATCACTGTTTATCGCTTGTACCGTATTAGATCACTGTTTATCTGTTGTACCGTATTAGACCACTGTTTATCTGTTGTATTGTATTAGATCACTGTTTATCTGTTGTACTGTATTAGATCACTGTTTATATGTTGTACTGTATTAGATCAGTGTTTTTCTGTTGTACCGTATTAGATCACTGTTTATCGGTTGTACCGTATTAGATCACTGTTTCTCGGTTGAACCGTATTAGATCACTGTTAATCTGTTGTATTGTATTAGATCACTGTCTATCTGTTGTACTGTATTAGATCACTGTTTATCGGTTGTACTGTATTAGATCATTGTTTATCGGTTGTACCGTATTAGATCACTGTTTCTCGGTTGAACCGTATTAGATCACTGTTAATCTGTTGTATTGTATTAGATCACTGTGTATCGGTTGTACTGTATTAGATCACTGTTTATCGGTTGTACCGTATTAGATCACTGTTTATTGGTTGTACCGTATTAGATCACTGTTTATCGGTTGTACCGTATTATATCACTGTTTATCGGTTGTACTGTATTAAATTACTGTTTATTGGTTGTACCGTATTAGATCACTGTTTATCAGTTGTACTGTGTTATATCACTGTTTATCGGTTATACCATATTAGATCACTGTTTATCGGTTGTACTGTATTAGATCACTGTTTATCGGTTGTACTGTATTATTTCACTGTTTATCGGTTGTACCGTATTAGATCACTGTTTATCTGTTGTACCGTATTAGATCACTGTTGATCGGTTGTACCGTATTATATCACTGTTTATCGGTTGTACTGTATTAGATCACCGTTTATCGGTTGTACCGTATTAGATCACTGTGTATCGGTTGTACTGTATTAGATCACTGTTTATCGGTTGTTCTATATTAGATCACTGTGTATTGGTTGTACCGTATAAGATCACTGTTTATCGGTTGTACTGTATTAGATCACTGTTTATCGGTTGTACTGTATTATATCACTGTTTATTGTTTGTACTGTATTATATCACTGTTTATCGGTTGTACCGTATCAGATCACTGTTCGGTTGTACTGTATTAGATGATCACTGTTTATCGGGTGTACTGTATTTGATCACTGTTAATCGGTTGTAATGTATTAGATCACTGTTTATCGGATGTACTGTATTAGATCACTGTTTATGGGTTGTACTGTATTAGATCACCGTTTATCGGTTGTACCGTATTAGATCACTGTTTATCGGTTGTACTGTATTTGATCACTGTTAATCGGTTGTACTGTATTAGATCACTGTTTATCGGTTGTTCTATATTAGATCACTGTGTATTGGTTGTACTGTATTAGGCATATCAGGATAATTACAAACATGCACCTGTTTGATGCTCCGAGGGGAAATGGAAGGAAGATTACCCAGTTTTAAACAATGATGTCAGTTGTTACCTAAATATTGATAAAATCTGGCGTCAGCTAAACAACCTAACGCCGTACCATCAACCTGCTTGTTCCCGAGGTATTACTCAAATAAAGAGACATTTGAAACTTTAGAGAATATACATATAGTAAGTATAAATCTGCGTACAAATGGTGGAAAAAATCAGATGTTTTTAGTTTTAAGCCCGTTTCTATGTTGCCTTGTTCCTTTCTGCAAATTTCCATTTGAACTCGTTATTAAATCTAACACTCGAAGTAAGATTTAAAATGTGTCTCGGTGGTCCCGTATCTTTAACAGTTTTCTTTGACAGCCTGGTGTATTGGATTATTGGTACTGAGGGTAGAAGTGTGTTCAGTGTTTCACGGGCAGACAACACACGTGTATATAAGATAGCAGTAATACAGATACTTTCCTAAGAAATGTTTATAACGGAAATAGCGCACGTTATCTTCACAGAACATCAGCTAACTGATAAAAACGGGGAGGAAACTTACAATCATGTAGAACCTTCGATAACCTGTTGAATATGAAAGCGGTATATGCATGTTCCTGCCTGTTGGTCCCGTTACAAACACCAGGTGATACAAACAAAATGTCGATGCACAGGTGATGGTAACTTCGGACATGCAGATGAGGCAAAACATTAAAATTCACATGATTCACTGGAAATCGGAAATCGCCCAGTTACTAATTTATTCAGGGATTTTTTTTTGTGTGCAAAGTTACGAGAAATCTAGTCGGTAGCGCAGTGAATAGCCCAGTGGGTTTTCTCCGGGTACTCCGGTTTCATCCAACATTAAGACACCTTCGCGAAAATTCCGGACCTAAAGATTTATTAATATAAGTTCATAAACTTGCTTTATGCTTGCTGTAAAATAGATAAAGTTTCTATACTAGCGGAAAAAAGAAACTGTTCATGCGGAGAGTTGTTATGGAACATGTATTACCAACTGTATATACATGAAAATTCACACACATGACCGAGTATGACACATACACACTACCCTTGTGTCATTGACAGTTTTCCCCGTGCAGTTTGCTCTCTATAGGCGTTGACCAGTTTGCACGTTTTTCTCGTCCAGCCATCCAATTCGACAATGAAAGTTTATTTTTCAACTGTTGGATCACTCTGTTGAGACCAGTGAACAGTAAAAACAGCATTATAACGTTTTAATTTGTGATTAATGCTATACCGGGGCTCAATGAAAATGACCGCCTCCGGATTATTGGTATGCTTCAAGCTGGTATGGGCCAAGCCGTTGTCTCTACACGTTTTCATGTCCATCGAAATACAATCCGGGATTTGTGGAGACGACATCAACAGTTTGGCCACGTCGGCGATCGACCTCGTGCGGGACGTCCACGTGTGACGTCACGTATCAGGACAACCATATTCAGCTTGTCTATTTGAGAAATCGCTTCCAAACGGCAAGTTTGACTGCACATACAACCCCTGGGTTGCTACCAACAAGCCCGAGAACTGTACGGAACCGATTGTGTGAACGAGCTATCCGTCCGCGACGTCCTGCCATCCGCCCAGTTCTTCTGCCACGTCATCGTGTAGCACGTCTGAACTGATGCAGAAGGCATCTGCGATATACTCGACGGGATTGGGCAGGCATTTTGTTTACGGACGAGTCGCGAGTCCACCAGGATAGTAATGACGGCCGTTCCAGAGTGTATCGTCGCGTTGGAGAACATTTCCGTGACGCGTGTGTGGTACAACGACGTTCTTTCGGCGGAGGCAGCGTTATGATTTGGGGCGGCATCACAGCCAACGGGAGAACGCCTCTGGTGGTTGTTAACGGGACGTTACCGTGACGAGATCCTCAGGACCCACGTCGTTCCATTCGTGCAAGGGCAGCAACCTCATATTACGCTACAGCAGGACAACGCCAGGCCACACACAGCTCGTGTCGCTCTGGCCAAGCAGAACGTTGACGTGTTGCCCTGGCCTGCTGTATCCCCCGATCTGTCGCCCATTGAACACGTCTGGGTTGAAATGAAGCGCAGATTACGGGCATTACCTAATCAACCGGTGACGTTGGTTGATTTGCCTTCAGCGTTGGTACAGATCTGGAATGCCATACCACAAGCATTCTTGAACAGTCTGATAGGCTATATATTTTAGATTTACGTACAATATCAATATTGTTGTGGACTTGTGGACTTTTCATGAAGAGCTAATAACATTGAAAGGGCCTCGAAGATCGGTGTTTTTGTGACTTTTAATTTTTTCAGTATACATATATATATATGAGAAACTATTTATATCTGTGACTGCATATATCTGTATATTATATATACATGAGAAACTATTCATAGCTGTGACTTCAAAATTTCTTTTGATATCAAAAGGCATGAAATTATAAATAAATGAAAAGACAGTACAATTTAAATTCGTACTATTAACGGTAAGTAAACAATATAAACAAACTAGTACCTACAATATAGTACCTACAATCTAGTACCTACAATCAAGTACCTACAAACTAGTACCTACAATCTAGTACCTACAATCTAATACCTACAAACTAGTACTTACAATCTAGTACCTACAATACAGTACCTACACTATAGTACCTAAATGAAAAGACAGTACAATTTAAATTCGTACTATTAACGGTAAGTAACAATATAAACAAACTAGTACGTACAATATAGTACCTACACTATAGTACCTAAATGAAAAGACAGTACAATTTAAATTCGTACTATTAACGGTAAGTAAACAATATAAACAAACTAGGACCTACAATATAGTACCTACAGACTAGTACCTAGTAACTACAGTCTAGCACCTACAATCTAGTACCTACAAACTAGTTCCTACAATCTAATACCTACAAACTAGTACTTACAGACTAGTACCTACAATATAGTACCTAGTAACTACAGTCTAGTACATACAATCTAGTACCTACACTATAGTACCTAAATGAAAAGACAGTACAATTTAAATTCGTACTATTAACGGTAAGTAACAATATAAACAAACTAGTACCTACAATATAGTAACTACACTATAGTACCTACAAACCAGTACCTACAATCTAGTACCTAGTAACTACGGTCTAGTACCTACAATCTAGTGCCTACAAACTAGTACTTACAAACTAGAACCTAAACTATAGTACCTACAAACTAGTAACTACAATCTAGTACCTACAATCAAGTACCGACAAACTAGTACCTACAATCTGGTACCTACAATATAGTACCTAGTAACTACAGTCTCGTACCTACAATCTAGTACCTAGTAACTACAGGCTAGTACCTACAATATAGTACCTAGTAACTACAGTCTAGTATCTACAATCTAGTACCTACAATCAAGTACATACAAACTAGTACCTACAATCTGGTACCTACAATATAGTACCTAGTAACTACAGTCTCGTACCTACAATCTAGTACCTAGTAACTACAGTATAGTACCTACAATCTAGTACCTAGTAACTACAGTCTGGTACCTACAATCTAGTACCTAGTAACTACGGTCTAGTACCTACAATCTAGTAGCTACAAACTAGTACTTACAAACTAGAACCTACCCTATAGTACCTACAAACTAGTAACTACAATCTAGTACCTACAATCAAGTACCGACAAACTAGTACCTACAATCTGGTACCTACAATATAGTACCTAGTAACTACAGTCTAGTACCTACATTCTAGTACCTACAATACAGTACCTACACTATAGTACCTAAATGAAAAGACAGTACAATTTAAATTCGTACTATTAACGGTAAGTAAACAATATAAACAAACTAGGACCTACAATATAGTACCTACAAACTAGTAACTACAATCTAGTACCTACAATAAAGTACCTACAGACTAGTACCTAGTAACTACAGTCTCGTACCTACAATCTAGTACCTAGTAACTACAGGCTAGTACCTACAATATAGTACCTAGTAACTACAGTCTAGTACCTACAGTCTAGTACCTACAATAAGTACCTACAATATAGTACCTAGTAACTACAGTCTAGTACCTACAGTCTAGTACCTACAATATAGTAGCTACACTATAGTACCTACAAACCAGTACCTACAATCTAGTACCTACAATATAGTACCTACAAACTAGTACTTACAATATAGTACCTACAAACTAGTACCTACAATATAGTACCTACACTATATTGTAGGTACTAGTTTGTAGGTACTATAGTGTAGGTACTATATTGTAGGTACTAGAGATTGTAGGTACTAGTTTGTAGGTACCTACAATCTAGTACCTACAATATAGTACCTACAATCTAGTACCTACAATAAAGTACCTACAGACTAGTACCTACAAACTAGTACCTACAAACTAGTACCTACAATATAGTACCTACACTGTAGTACCTACAAACTAGTACCTACAATATAGTAACTACACTATAGTACCTACAAACTAGTACCTACAAACTAGTACCTACATTATAGTACCTACACTATAGTACCTACAAACTAGTACCTACAATCTAATACCTACAATATAGTACCTACACTATAGTATCTACAAACTAGTACCTACAATCTAGTACCTACAATCTAGTACCTACAAACTAGTACTTACAAACTAGTACCTACAATCTAATACCTACAATATAGTACCTACACTATAGTACCTACAAACTAGTACCTACAGACTAGTACTTACAAACTAGAACCTACAATCTAGTACCTACAATCTAGTACCTACAATATAGTAACTACACTATAGTACCTACAATCTAGTACCTACAATCTAATACCTACAAACTAGTACTTACAAACTAGAACCTACAATCTAGTACCTACAATCTAGTACCTACAATATAGTACCTACACTATAGGACCTACAAACTAGTACCTACAATCTAGTACCTACAAT
>NW_018479705.1:0-2769 GCF_002113885.1 Mizuhopecten yessoensis | reverse complement strand
ATATAACGTTACCTCCTATGGAGAGGGAGAGTCCATAGACATATAACATTACCTCCTATGGAGAGGGAGAGTCCATATAAATATAACGTTACCTCCTATGGAGAGGGAGAGTCCATTGACATAAAACATTTCCTCCTATGGAGAGCGACAGTCCATAGACATTTACCATTATCTACTATGGAGAGGGAGAGTACATAGAAACATGACATTACCTCCTATGGAGAGGGAGAGGCCATAGACATAAAATATTACCTCCTATGGAGAGGGAGAGTCCGTAGACATATAACATTATCTCCTATGGAGAGGGAGAGTCCATAGACATAAAACATTTCCTCCTATGGAGAGGGACAGTCCATAGAAATATACCATTATCTCCTATGGAGAGGGAGAGTCAATAGACATAAAACATTACCTCCTATGGAGAGATAGAGTTCATAGACATATATATAACATTATCTCCTATGGAGAGAGAGAGTCCATATAAATATAACTTTACCTCCTATGGAGAGGGATAGTCCATAGACATATACCATAATCTACTATGGAGAGGGACAGTCCATAGGCATATACCATTATCTACTATGGAGAGGGAGAGTCCATAGACATATGACATTACATCCTATGGAAAGGGAGAGGCCATAGACATAAAACATTACCTCCTATGGAGAGGGAGAGTCCATAGACATACAACATTACCTCCTATTGAGAGGGAGAGTCCATAGACATATAACATTATCTCCTATAGAGAGGCCATATATATATAACATTACCTCCTATGTGAGGGAGAGTCCATAGACATATAAAATTGCCTGCTATGGAGAGGGACAGTCCATACCCATACAACATTACCTCCTATGGAGAGGCCATACACATATAACATTACCTCCTATGGAGAGGGAGAGTCCATAGACATATAACATTATCTCCTATAGAGAAGCCATATACATATAACATTACCTCCTATGTGAGGGAGAGTCCATAGCCATATAAAATTGCCTGCTATGGAGAGGGACAGTCCATACCCATACAACATTACCTCCTATTGAGAGGCCATACACATAAAACATAATTTTCTATGGAAAGGCCATAGACATATAACATTACCTCCTATGGAGAGGGAGAGTCCATACCCATATAACATTATCTCCCATGGAGAGGGAGAGTCCATAGACATATGACATAACCTCCTATCGAGAGGGAGAGTCCATAGACATATAACGTTACCTCCTATGGAGAGGGAGAGTCCATAGACATATAAGATTACCTCCTATGGCGAGATAGAGTTCATAGACATATAACATTATCTCCTATGGAGAGGCCATAGACATATAACATTACCTCCTATGGAGAGGGAGAGGCCATAGACATATAACATTACCTCCTATGGAGAGGGACAGTCCATACCCATATAACATTACCTCCTATGGAGAGGCCATACACATATAACATTACCTCCTATGGAGAGGGAGAGGCCATAGACATATAACATTACCTCCTATGGAGAGGGACAGTCCATACCCATACAACATTACCTCCTATGGAGAGGCCATACACATATAACATTACCTCCTATGGAGAGGGAGAGTCCATAGACATTTAACATTACCTCCTATGGAGAGGGAGAGTCCACAGACATATGACATAACCTCCTATGTGAGGGAGAGTCCATAGACATATAACATTACCTCCTATGGAGAGGGAGAGTCCACAGACATATGACATAACCTCCTATGTGAGGGAGAGTCCATAGACATATAACATTACCTCGTATGGAGAGGGAGAGTCCATAGACATATAACGTTACCTCCTATGTAGAGGGAGAGTCCATAGACATATAACGTCACCTCCTATAGAGAGGGAAAGTCCATATAAATATAACGTTACCTCCTATGGAGAGGGAGAGTCCATAGACATATAACGTTACCTCCTATGGAGAGGGACAGTCCATAGACATATACCATTATCTACTATGGAGAGGGAGAGGCCATAGACTTAAAACATTACCTCCTATGGAGAGGGACAGTCCATAGACATATACCATTATCTACTATGGAGAGGGGAGAGTCCATAGACATATAACATTACCTCCTAAGGAGAGGCCATAGACATAAAACATTACCTCCTATGGAGAGGGACAGTCCATAGACATATACCATTATCTACTATGGAGAGGGAGAGGCCATAGACATATAACATTACCTCCTATTGAGAGGCAGAGTCCATAGACATATAACATTACCTCCTATTGAGAGGGAGAGTCCACAGACATATACCATTATCTACTATGGAGAGGGAGAGGCCATAGACATAAAACATTACCTCCTATGGAGAGGGAGAGTCCATAGACATATAACATTACCTCCTATTGAGAGGGACAGTCCATAGACATATGACATTACCTCCTATGGGNCCATAGACATATAACATTACCTCCTATGGAGAGGGACAGTCCATAGACATATAACATTACCTCCTATGGAGAGGGAGAGGCCATAGACATATAACATTACCTCCTATGGAGAGGGAGAGTCCATAGACATATAACATTACCTCCTATGGAGAGGGACAGTCCATAGACATATAACATTACCTCCTATGGAGAGGGAGAGTCCATAGACATAAAACATTTCCTCCTATGGAGAGGGAGAGGCCATAGACATAAAACATTTCCTCCTATGGAGAGGGAGAGTCCATAGACATACAGCATTACCTCCTATTGAGAGAGAGAGTCCATAGACATAAAACATTTCCTCCTATGGAGAGGGACAG
>NW_018479704.1:0-26233 GCF_002113885.1 Mizuhopecten yessoensis | reverse complement strand
ACCATCATTACAATGTATCAGCTAGCCAGTAGTTACAGTACCATCGTTACAATGTATCACTAGCCAGTAGTTAAGGTGTATGCACAAATAACATAGGAACCAAGGAGGGTTTTTTCATGTCGAAGATGTATACCAATCGTTGAAAATATCCCACGTTAAATAAAACGTCTGTATTATGCATAAATATTTGAAGAATGTTTTATAAAAACAATTGTAGCAAACATGCCGTAGTTCACCTTAAAAAAGGCGCTTTTTCTAACGGAGGAGTGATATTGCTGATAGTCTTTAAGATACACAGCAGTGTAGTCCAAATGTTACATCTCTAGATAAATCAGATTCTACTTTATATGCTTTATAACCATGTAACCCATACAAGACAACCATTCGCCAGCAGAATAGTATATTTTAATGGAATTAAAAAGTTACAGTGTATAGAACAAAGTGAATGTCAACAAAGATACTAGTTAATGAATTCGAAATAAGGTAACTGATAAATCCGGATATTAATGAGTCTGCAACGTCACAATACCTGTATTAGAATATATATGTATCTTGAAGAAATAGCACATATTACTTGCATTTTCAATTATTTGGGTTATATTTAGTTAATACTACTAATACTACTATGAAACAAGATTTTTAAATAATATTTAATTACAATAATTAATATTTTAAAAAACCCACTTCTTATACACATAGTTACCTTTGCTTGAGTTCGGTGTCCTGTATTTTGTGTTTCTCATCTGTAGGTTGATCCACTAGGTTCTGGCGTGTCATCTGTAGCTTGGCCGTCTGTCAACAACACTGTCACACATTAAGCTGCACTCTTTATCAACCATTTTAACTCAGCTTTAACTAAGCTCTCATCAATGCAGAAACATGGTACATAGCATTTAATTTTTTTAAGCATTGAACTGTTTTTGTATGGTATTTATGATCTATTTGAATGACACAGCTTTGCAAGCAAACAAATCATAATGCGCTAGCAATACTTATATTTACGTTTTCTCTGCCTCTTATGTTCTTTTTTAACTTATAATTTATAATTAAAATTAAAATGCCCGCCTTATCGACAGTCCACACAATTTCGTTCAATAGTTTGAACAGCGTATTGTCGTGTGCTGATTGGCAAACAAAGTAGTACTTTGACATTTTAACAAACACTTCAAATTTATTCCACAATTTAGTATCAATACAATTGCGTATGATATGTCTATAGGGTGATTCCAGTTTTTCAATAGAAATCTGAGCTGAAAGTTAGATTTGAAATTGTTTCGATTTTCCCCCCGGAACAAATTTCGCGCATGGATAAATACAGTGAACACCGTGAATGGGACCTTGACCTCCACGAGGGAGTTATTTTTGGAAGTTAATTCGAACTTTTCTCTTTGCTCGTTTTGTGAAGAATCCAGGCGTGAATGTATTTGTTGATTGTATGGGAACCCGACAACAGTCGGTAGATTCTATAACAGCATCGTTATTTGACATGTCGTCTGAAACTGAGGAACCGTGGATCCGAGACGCGTGAAACTGATAGCGTTTGAAGTGAGTGATCTTGCGACGGAGCACAGGTTCGTTACAAATGTCTGAAATGACGAATGTTTATGTGTGCTGTGACTCATATCAGTAGGTCTGTAACATATGTGTCAGTAGGTCTATAGAATATGTGTATTTCAGACATTTATAACGAACCCCTGTTGATCAGTGCAGTGTAACAGACGATATTTCTGATAAATTGCATGAGCGTTAAAATTGTTTCCATTGCCGGCATTGGTGATTTCAACCGATGTGTATTTTGTACGATATTGCAGACCTTGGTCTTGTTTTCGTTGTAATAAAAGTGTTATTTATTTTATTTTTTATTTTGCAAATAAATTTACAATCATGACATTATCAAATCTCACAATGCCCAGCGATATTTCAGCAGCCGTCATGTTTATTTACATTGGATATTGTAGTTCCGGTCAGTAATTAATACGCTAAGAATTGTGTCTCGTGCGGCATGGTGATTATGTCTCGTGCGGCATGGTAATTAAAGTCCCATCAACGACACAGCTTTCAAAGAGGCTATATAGTGGCAATGCCATGCAAATGTAAATATACGAGTTTGAATCAAATAACACTCTTCCCTAAAATCCATCCTCAACCTTCCTGAAGCTACCTTTCTAACGCCCTGTGCACTGTGCAGAGAATGAAAGTGAGCGCAATCCCTGTAGTTTTGAGGAAACCCAAAACTTATCAGGAACAAGTTTAAAATCTAATATGTCCCACTAGTAGATTAAGTGACCGACTGGGCATCATCTTAAAAAATCCAGGGGTTAGCTCTATTGCATTAGAGCTGGCGTTATGAGAGGTTACCCTTGAAATTTCGGGGATGACTGGGCATGGGTTGTTTAGGAAACAGTTTTCGGGTCACCGTAAATGACAGACGGTATGGAAGCCAAATTAATGGTCATTTGTACCATTTGCTTTAAAACGGAACAGGTCTTTTTCAAGCTTGCAATGTAGTTTCAAATATTATAATATCAGAAAGATGAATTGCATTCCGAATGATATATACACATTTACCAAGCAGACTTTTTTTTCAATAGAGTAACGCATTATTTTTTTAATATATACATGTATTACAGTTTTATATTTGAATCCTTATGAATTAATAAGTGGATTTAATACACATATTTACTTAAAACCAGTTCAATATATATATGTAAAATTTAATTACATCAAATTAAAAATAGATTCTACGATTTCATGATATACTGATCATGCTCTGTTAAATTCATTTTGGAGATTTTATTTCTAACTTACGTTCTCCAGTTTGACCTGCTCGACCTCCTGTACCTTGCGGAGCAGACCGGCCAGTGGGACACGGTGGTGGACAGTGTCCAGCTGTTGTATAATGGAGATGATATCCTGTGATATTTTGTTGAACGTTTCTGTGATTTCGTGCACTAGTTGTCTATACAAGTTAAAGTTGTAGTTTGGTGAGCCGTTCAGATATGCCTGAAAACCTCTAAAAGGTACCAAAAAATATCAGAGATAATAAATATCTGTTTGTCACTATAGACAATAGACAGTTTTCATCACAAACAATTCACTTTTAGCTAACATCAGGGCACCTGACACGGAACACTTTTCATATATATCCTCCTGTTACCGGTTTCCCCGATTTCGTACTCATATCGGCAGAAAACTGTTGAAATTACGGATGACTGTCATAAACATGTACACAATCTACTAAAGGAAACAAAAATCTAACAACATAAAACAGTATTTTAAAAAAATCAGAAAAAAACACTTTTAACAAATTTCTCCCGTCTAAAGTAGCCGTCATATGTTTCCGTGTGTCTATTTTGATTATAGTGTTCAAAGAAAGATAACTCGAATATACTAAAAAGAAATTCTCTACAGCGACATGCAAGAACAAAAGCTTTGTAAATATAACATTTTTTTATCTTTGATCGTCAAATTAATTATCAAATCAAATTTTTGAAAATTTCACATTTTTCATTGATTTTTTAATATGTCAACTTGAACAAATTCATGTAATTTTATAAATTTATTTGTTTTATTTATTTAGTTATAACATATTCTGTTATTTTTTTCTGCAGTCTTATATCGGTTTTTGGTTGATGGTAAGTTATTTATCATTTTGTTCTGTTTAAAATTGGTGAAAATTGGAAGTGCATTGCAGAACAAGGTTTATGTTTGATTGAAAACAGTGTTTATCGATTTAAGAATGTCTCATTTGCTCTTCGGAAGTGGAAAAATCGGCGAGGAGATGTGGCCTCATTTGCATACATTTTCGTACGTTTGTCAGAATACAAAAAAAGACTGGTTCATGAATGAAATATATCACCGTTTTTTCCAGGTATGGGTTCATTTTGAGCAAGATAAAAAGTGCATTAAGCAAAACTGCATATTTATGCGTGTTTTTTAATTAGTGATTAATTCTTGTTTTCCGGACGAACTTCCGGTAATTTTTGAGTCAGTTTACAGACAGTGGCCAAACGTCTAAAGTATCCTTGTGTTGTGTCCAGCAGGTCACCTAGTTACGAGATATAGGTTGATAAAATGGCTGCGTGGTTATATACATAACGGGCGGAAACATATGACTAGACGAAAGTACATGGTTCAGTGTTTTTATTCTGAAACTTGAATCAATGGTATCAATTCAAAATTAAAAAATGACATCTTTTTAAGCAATTGAAGCAATTTTTATATTCCTACCTTATAAATGTTGCACAGCTTATTCATTAAATTCAAAAAAATGAAATAAAATGATTTCCCGAGAAATGATACAGTGCGACATTATAAATATATACTACATTGTATCATATTCCTAAACATGGATACAAATATTGTTTAAATGAATATTTTAATAAATGAAAGCGATTTTAAATGGTCTTATTTTCATAAAATGACTTAAAAAATGAGATGTTCCGTTTTGGGTATCCCGCAACATAATGTACAAAACAAAAGCTAGGGCATCTGTTCTTTCATTATAGTGAAAAAAAATATCTCATTTAACTTTATAGAAAATATATTGTAGCATACACATATTGAGTTAATTTACTTATTAAAAAATATTTTCCGATTTAATTTTAAGCCTTTAAGTGTTGCACACAATTTACAACTTTTAGAGGAACACTTCATTGTTTCAAAAGTTTGTAATGAAGTTAATGATGTTTGTGGTGTTAGACAATCGAACGTTGGTTTCCGACGATGGAATCATACCATCAACTTTGGTGGGCAAAAGTATGAACGGTCACCCACCAAATTTGTCCGCATGGACGCACGGGTTGTCTTCCCATACAATATTAGTTTCGAGTCTACTTGAAGGGAGGCAACTCTCATGTTTATACATAAACAGTGCATTACTTTGTCTGTTGAGAAACTAACTCCCTAAAACACAACATTAACACACGTTTAAGAATACATACTCTTCAAACAGCTGGTAGGTCTGCACTCTCTCTTCCTGAAGATGATAGAATATTTTCACCAGCGTTCGTGGACATGGCGGATTTCCATTGTCAGACACTACTTGTCCCACTGCGTCTTCCGCAGCCATTTGTTGAATGAATTTGTTCTAGCTTAAGCGTCTGCACGGATTAAAAATACTCAGTATTACATATGCGTTATCATAAGTAATGTCAATATTTACTCATATGAGCCGTACACACAATAATCTTCTTGTATGCATATACGAACTATAAATCTGCAGGTCATTCCACATGTCAATGTTTACTTCCGGTATTGAATTAGGTTGCACACCACCAATTTGAGACAGTGACCTCCCCTTCATTTTGATTTGGATGTTACTGTAGCACAGTTGGTCCAGGACACCTTCATTGACCAGGTAACACAGTCGGCTATATCAACAGCAAAATAATTTGAAATCCAGTGTTTTAATCCTGGGCTTGTCAGGACACTCAGAACACTGTTGGTGATTGTTTTTGTTGATTTCATCTCCATTATATAAAAGAGATGAAGTCCCGCAATGTACACTTTTCTTTTTAGAAATTATTATCAAATCTATAGTCATGCTGGAAAAATAAGTTTCGAATGCATAATTTCAGTTTTTAGCAGCAGTCCTTGGATTATTAATAAATAAACTGGCCGATATCATTGGTATTGTCCGAAAGTGATAACAATTATGAAGATACATGTACCTGCACATTTTTATCATTTTTTTTATGAATAGTTTAAATATTATTTTATACATTAATATAAAAAAAATGCATTACATTTACATGTTGAAGTACAATAATTTTCAATGTTAAGGTTGCCGCAGCCCTTAATTTAAAATTATTCAGAGTATTTTTTTCCCTCTTAAGCGGAGGTATGTACCATAAAATTATTAAGAGCATTTTTTAAACAATAAATACAAGGTGCACCATTTCATTTTTGTGTACACTTAGGAGTAATGTGCCTTTTTAAGGTGAGTTTTACACAATGGGGTTGCTTTTGTTTGTAGCCAATTCCACAAGAGTTATGCAAAACATTAGAAATCTTCGATTGTTTAGGATCCTGAAGTATGTTAACGTTATCTTTCCCTGGAATACATACGTACGTATGGATGGCTACTAGACACATAGGTAACCGTACTGTTGTCCGTAAGCTAAACCCGGGCTCGTTATCGCTTATCAAGTATTCACCCCGGCTTATACTACAAACTGTTGTATTGTTGAATGTATTCAGATCTTTATTTATATCCAGCATTAACAAACTAGTCATCACAATTACCTGTTAAAAATCGAGTTTACAAAAAAATAGATTTTACATATATATAAAAAATATCTGTTGACGTTGTTTGAACTTTTGGATATCACACATTGCTGCAAACTGATGATGACGTCACTTTATATACAAATAAGATTTAGAACTAATATAACTATTTTAAATAAAGAAAAACATTTCCTAATCAGTAATCTAGTCGGCTAAGTACGTAAGACAGAAATTCACAGAAGGACTTGGAGTGACACAGGAGAGAGGCAAAGTTTCAACTTTCAACTTTATTTCTCTTTACAAAATTATAAATGTACAGAGAAAACATATTTACAACAGTATACAATATCGAATGTAATATATATGGAGGATAAATCATGATACTTTTTTTGAACAAAATTTTGATAAATTTGCATACATTTCTTAAAATTTTAACATTGTTTGTATTCATAAGTTCTGAGAACTTAACAATATTTGGCATTACATAGTAGTATTTGTATAAATATAACTACCTTTCTGTAGACAGAAAGGGACATTTTAACAAGTAGTGAAATTCGTCACCAATGTCTTGGGTATCGCAATATGTGCATATTCTGGTTTGGTAATCAATATTATTCCATCTTCCAGTTTCCACTATAATCTTATGATTACTACACAATACAACTCGTTCATTTTCAGTCAACAATTCTAGATAATTTTCAAAATTACAACTATATTCATATGTTCTGTAACATACAGACTTAGAGGAATTAAAAATGTCATTACTCAACTTTTGTAAAAACTGGTCATTTGATATTTGCTGTGTAATAAGTTTAACCCATAGATGGTTACTATGTTCCAAAAACTGTGAATTCCATATATATATTAGTCCACATTCATGTAAAAATACTTTGTACACATTTCAAGTAGGGAATTAATTTGTTGTCATCATTATAAACATGATATAACATATTATACAAAACAATATTCAATTTACTCTCTTTAGACTGTAACATTCTTAACCAATAACTATGTGCCGAGTTCACCATAAACCATACAATTTGGTGTACTTTTTTTCAAACCTAATATAAATTTAGGGTTATTACTTTTCTTTTCCTTAAACTTGGACCTCACCTCACATGTTGTCTATATGAATGAATACATTTATTCATAGTTCTTCTGTAGGATTTCTTAGAAGTTTTTGTAAAAAAAATATAATTTCACATTCTGTGCCGCCTGTACTGATTTTTATATAGACGATACTTCTTTCTGGCAACAACACATTCTCTATTAAACCATGGTTTTGACTTGTCTCTGGGTTTGTATTTACCGCCATTACTAACTTTTCGTATACCTAGTGTAGACTTAACAGCATTTAGCATTACCTCACAGCATTTCGTAACCAATATATCTACGTCAAGATTACAATCATTCTGAGCTTCGTCAATAGCATTGATAAGAGAATTTATCTGAACAGAATCTAGATTATATGAAAATTCATGTATTTTAGTATTTTCCCATCTATTTATACGTTCCGTGTAATTAGAAATGTTTGTATAATCTGAGGCCTGTTCAGTACTTCCATGTATCGTGAACGAGAGTGGACAATGCACATCCGAGTGTAGCGAGCTAAAATCCAACACTTCAAAATCATCAACAAACTCGAACAAACTGGAGCATATGACATAATCAACCACACTCGCATTTTTTCCACGTGAGCTTACACACTTTTTTTGTCACTGCCGACTCTACCATTACATATATACATGTCATTAAACTTAAAATTAAGTAGCCGATTTCCAGAATTATTTTTTTCGCCTATCTTGACTATTGCTAGTTTTTGATATGTGGCATCTGTCAAGAAAAAATCATATCAACATGTTCCTGCAGTATATCATTAGTCAATTCATCACTTTCTTCTACTTCATCAGTATTAACAAAATCATTGCTACTTGCTGTTCGAGCATTCAAGTCACCCAAGAGACAAACATATTTAAAGTTATTTGATAGACTTAAATATTCAATTTCAATTTCAGAATACGGATCTCCGATACAATGATTATAACCTTCAGGGGGTATGTATACAATGCCGAACAATAAATCATCATCACCACCACCACATATGACTGTGTCAAGTCTGAACCAGCTGACATAGTTACTCTCATTTAATACAATATTGATACAGTTTTCAAGTCCTTGTCTATACGCTAACGTTATCCCACCACACTTTAACCGCTTACATTCCTTGTCTATACGCTAAAGTTATCATATCACACTTTAACCGCTTACATTTCTTATCTATACGCTAACGTTATCCCACCACACTTTAACCGCTAACATTCCTTGTCTTTACGCTAACGTTATACCACCACACTTTAACCGCTTACATTCCTTGTCTATACGCTAACGTTATCCCACCACACTTTAACCCGTTACATTCCTTGTCTATACGCTAACGTTATCCCACCACACTTTAACCGCTTACGTTCCTTGCCTATACGCTAAAGTTATCATATCACCCTTTAACCGCTTACATTCCCTGTCTATACGCTGACGTTATCCCACCACACTTTAACCACTTACATTCCTTTTCTATACGCTAACATTATCCCATCACACTTTAAACGCTTACCTTCCTTGTCTATACGCTAACGTTATTATTCCTTGTCTATACGCTAACGTTATCCCACCACACTTCAACCGCTTACGTTCCTTGCCTGTACGCTAAAGTTCTCATATCACACTTTAACCGCTTACATTCCCTGTCTATACGCTGACGTTATCCCACCACACTTTAACCACTTACATTCCTTTTCTATACGCTAACATTATCCCATCACACTTTAAACGCTTACCTTCCTTGTCTATACGCTAACGTTATTCCATCACACTTTAACCGCTTACATTCCTTGTCTGTACGCTACAGTTATCCCATCCCACTTTAACCTCTTACATTCCTTGTCTATACGCTGACGTTACCCTACCACACTTTAACCCGTTACATTCCTTGCCTATACGCTAACGTTATCCCACCACACTTAACCCGCTTACATTCCTTGTCTATACGCTGACGTTACCCTACCACACTTTAACCCGTTACATTCCTTGCCTATACGCTAACGTTATCCCACCACACTTTAACCGCTTACATTCCTTGTCTATACGCTGACGTTATCCTACCACACTTTAACCCGTTACATTCCTTGTCTATACGCTAACGTTATCCCATTACACTTTAACCGCTTACATTCCTTGTCTATACGCTGACGTTATCCCACCAAACTTTAACCTCTTACAGTCCTTGTCTGTACGCTAACGTTATCCCATCAGACTTTAACCGCGTACATTCCTTGTCTAAACGCTAACGTTATCCCACCACACCACGCTACAGTTATTCCATCACACATTAACCGCTTACATTCCTTAAACCGCTTACATTCCTTGTCTATACGCTAACGTTATCCGATCAACCTTTAACCGCTTACATTCCTTGTCTATACGCTAACGTTATCCCATCACACTTTAACCGCTTACCTTCCTTGTCTATACCCTAACGTTATCCCATCACACTTTAACCGCTTACATTTCTTGTCTATACGCTAACGTTATCCCATCACACTTTAACCGCTTACATTCCTTGTCTATACGCTGGCGTTATCCCACCACACTTCAACCGCTAACATTATTTGTCTATCCGCTAACGTTACCCCACCACACTTTAACCGCTTACATTCCTTGTCTACATACATTCCTTGTCTATACCCTAACGTTATCCCAACACACTTTAACCGCTAATATTCTTTGTCGATACGCTATAGTTATCCCACCACACTTTAACCGCTTACCTTCCTTGTCTATCCGCTAACGTTATTCCATCACACTTTAACCGCTTACATTCCTTGTCTATACGCTGACGTTATCCCACCACACTTCAACCGCTAACATTATTTGTCTATACGCTAACGTTACCCCACCACACTTTAACTGCTAACATTCCTTGTCTATACGCTATAGTTATCCCACCACACTTCAACCGCTTACATTCCTTGTCTATACGCTGTTGTTATCCCATCACACTTGAATCGCGAACATTTCTTGTCTATACGCTTACGTTTTCCCACCAAACTTTAACCGCTAACATTCTTTGTCTATACGCTAACATTATCCCACCACACTTTAACCGCTTACATTCCTTGTCTATACGCGAACGTTATCCCACCACACTTTAACCGCTTACCTTACTTGTTTATACGCTGACGTTATCCCATCACACTTTAACCGCTAACATTCCTTGTCTATACGCTAACATTATCCCACCACACTTTAACCGCTAACATTCCTTGTCTATACGCTAACATTATCCCCCCACACTTTAACCGCTTACATTCCTTGTCTATACGCGAACGTTATCCCACCACACTTTAACCGCTTACCTTCCTTGTTTATACGCTGACGTTATCCCATCACACTTTAACCGCTAACATTCCTTGGCTATACGCTAACATTATCCCACCACACTTTAACCGCTTACATTCCTTGTCTATACGCTGACGTTATCCCACCACACTTTAACCAGTTACATTCCTTGTCTGTACGCTACAGTTATTCCATCACACTTTAACCGCTTACATTCCTTAAACCGCTTACCTTCCTTGTCTATACGCTAACGTTATTCCACCACACTTTAACCGCTAACATTCTCTGTCTATATGCTATAGTTATCCCACCACACTTTAACCGCTTACATTCCTTGTCTATACGCTAACGTTATCCCATCCCACTTTAACCGCTTACATCCCTTGTCTATACGCTGACGTTATCCCACCAACCTTTAACCGCTAACATTCTTTGTCTATACGCTAACGTTATCCCACCACACTTTAACCGCTAACATCCCTTGTCTATACGCTATAGTTATCCGATCACACTTTAACCGCTTACATTCCTTGTCTATACGCTAACGTTATCCCATCACACTTTAACCGCTAACATTCTCTGTCTATACGCTATAGTTATCCCACCACACTTTAACCGCTTACATTCCTTGTCTATACGGTAAAGTTATCCCATTCCACTTTAACCGCTTACATTCCTTGTCTATACGCTAAAGTTATCCCACCACACTTTAACCGCTTACATTCCTTGTCTATACGCTAACGTTATCCCATCCCACTTTAACCGCGAACCTTCCTTATCTATACGCTAACGTTATCCCACCACACTTTAACCGCTTACATTCCTTGTCTACACGCTGACGTTATCCCACCACACTTTAGCCGTTTACATTCCTTGTCTACACGCTGACGTTATCCCACCAAACTTTAACCGCTAACATTCCTTGTCTATACGCTAACGTTATCCCATCACACTTTAACCGCTTACATTCCCTGTCTATACGCTAACGTTATCCCACCACACATTAACCGCTAATATTCCTTGTCTATACGCTTAGGTTTTCCCACCAAACTTTAACCGCCTACATTCCTTGTCTATACGCTAACGTTATCCCACCAAACTTTAACCGCTAACATTCCTCGTCTATACGCTGACGTTATCTCACCACACTTTAACCGCTAACATTACTTGTCTATACGCTAACGTTATGCTACAGTTATCCCATCCCACTTTAACCGCTTACATTCCTTGTCTATACCCTAACCGCGAACCTTCCTTATCTATACGCTAACGTTATCCCACCACACTTTAACCGCTAACAGTATTTGTCTATACGCTAACGTTATCCCACCACACATTAACCGCTAATATTCCTTGTCTATACGCTTAGGTTTTCCCACCAAACTTTAACCGCCTACATTCCTTGTCTATACGATAACGTTATCCCATCACACTTTAACCGCTTACATTCCCTGTCTATACGCTACCGTTATCCCACCACCCTTTAGCCGCTTACATTCCTTGTCTGTACGCTACAGTTATCCCATCACACTTTAACCGCTTACATTCCTTGTCTAAACGCTGACGTTATCCCACCACACTTTAACCGCTAACATTCTCCTTGTCTATACCCTAACGTTATCCCATAACACTTTAACCGCTTACCTTCCTTGTCTATACGCTAACGTTATCCCACCAAACTTTAACCGCTTACATTCCTTGTCTTTACGCTAACGTTATCTCATCAGACATTAACCGCGTACATTCCTGTCTATACGCTAACGTTATCCCATCACACTTTAACCGCTTACCTTCCTTGTCTATACGCTAACGTTATTCCATCACACTTTAACCGCTTACATTCCCTGTCTATACGCTAACGTTATCCCACCACACTTTAGCCGCTTACATTCCTTGTCTGTACGCTACAGTTATCCCATCCCACTTTAACCTCTTACATTCCTTGTCTATACGCTGACGTTATCCCACCACACTTTAACCGCTAACAGTATTTGTCTATACGCTAACGTTATCCCACCACACTTTAACCGCTAACAGCTTACATTCCTTGTCTTTACGCTTACGTTTTCCCACCAAACTTTAACCTCTTACATTCCTTGTCTTTACGCTTACGTTTTCCCACCAAACTTTAACCGCTAACATTCCTTGTCTATAGGCTAACGTTATCCCATCCCACTTTAACCGCTTACATTCCTTGTCTTTACGTTGTCTTTACGCTTACGTTTTCCCACCAAACTTTAACCTCTTACATTCCTTGTCTTTACGCTAACGTTACCCCATCAGACATTAACCGCGTACATTCCTGTCTATACGCTAAAGTTATCCCAACACACTATAACCGCTTTCATTACTTGTCTATACCCTAACGTTATCCCATCACACTTTAACCCTTTACGCTTACGTTTTCCCACCAAACTTTAACCGCTAACATTCCTTGTCTATACGCTAACGTTATCCCACCAAACTTTAACCGCTTACATTCCTTGTCTTTACGCTAACGTTATCCAATCAGACATTAACCGCGTACATTCCTGTCTATACGCTAAAGTTATCCCATCACACTATAACCGCTTTCATTACTTGTCTATACCCTAACGTTATCCCATCACACTTTAACCGCGTACCTTCCTTGTCTATACGCTGACGTTATCCCACCACACTTTAACCAGTTACATTCCTCATTCCTTGTCTATACGCTAACGTTATCCCACCACACTTAAACCGCTAACATTCCTTGTCTATACGCTATAGTTATCCCCCCCCACTTTAACCGCTTACATTCCTTGTCTATGCCCTAACGTTATCCCATCACACTTTAACCGCTTACATTCCCTGTCTATACGCTAACGTTATCCCACCACACTTAAACCGCTAACATTCCTTGTCTATACGCTATAGGTATCCCACCACACTTTAACCGCTTACATTCCTTGTCTATACCCTAACGTTATCTCAACACACTTTAACCGCTAATATTCTCTGTCTATACGCTATAGTTATCCCACCACACTTTAACCGCTTACATTCCTTGTCTGTACGCTTCAGTTATCCCATCCCACTTTAACCTCTTACATTCCTTGTCTATACGCTGACGTTATCCCACCACACTTTAACCGCTAACATTATTTGTCTATACGCTAACGTTATCCCACCACACTTAAACCGCTAACATTCCTTGTCTTTACGCTGTTGTTATCCCATCACACTTGAATCGCGAACATTTCTTGTCTTTACGCTTACGTTTTCCCACCAAACTTTAACCGCTAACATTCCTTGTCTATACGCTAACGTTATCCCATCCCACTTTAACCGCTTACATTCCTTGTCTTTACGCTAACGTTATCCCACCACACTTTAACCGCTTACATTCCTTGTCTATACGCTAACGTTATCCCACCACACTTTAACCGCTTACCTTACTTGTCTATACGCTAACGTTATCCCATCACACTTTAACCGCTTACCTTCCTTGTCTATACGCTAACGTTATCCCACCATACTTTAACCGCTTACATTCCTTTTCTATACGCTGACGTTATCCCACCACACTTAAACCGCTAACATTCCTTGTCTATACGCTATAGGTATCCCACCACACTTCAACCGCTTACATTCCTAGTCTATACGTTGTTGTTATCCCATCACACTTGAATCGCTTACATTTCTTGTCTATACGCTTACGTTTTCCCACCAAACTTAAACCGCTTACATCCCTTGTCTATACGCTATAGTTATCCCACCAAACTTAAACCGCTTACATTCCTTGTCTATTCGCTAACATTATCCCATCACACTTTAACCGCTTACATTCCTTGTCTAAACGCTGACGTTATCCCACCAAACTTAAACCTCTTACATTCCTTGTCTATACGCTAACGTTATCCCACCACACGTTAACCGCTTACATTCCTTGTCTTTACGCTGACGTTATCCCACCACACTTTAACCGCTTACATTCCTTGTCTATACGCTAACGTTATCCCACCAAACTTTAACCGCTTACATTCCTTGTCTTTACGCTAACGTTATCCCACCACACTTTAACCGCTTACATTGATAATAGTGTTAAAACCAGGTATATCAATAATATCAACATCATCTGTTTTTGTCTCCGACAAACATAAAATGTCAAAGGGTTTCAAATAATTAAAAAAAATCAGGGTAACGAATTCTTCTTAGAATTCCACAAACATTCAGTACTAATATTTTAATTGTTATACTATTTAGAGTAGTTACCTGTCTCCCGCGCGTCGCTAGCGGTGCCCGTTTCCGGAGTTGTTGCTGAAGCGCATGCGTTTTGATCGCGGCGGCCTTATAGGTGTGTCCTCGACTTCGTGCATTATTTTTTCTCTGACTAATGCTGCCTTCTTACCCTGTTTCCTTGCGTCCTTCACATCAGGGTATAGTTTTTTTCTTATTTCTTTTATCACGAGGGAAACTGTTCGTTTATTCCGAAATGGGTACCCTTCAACTTTTTTGCTGACATTTTTTTAGTTTATTAAAGTCTTTATAATGAACAAACTTGTCGATGATGGACCTCGGCTTAGCAGCTGATGAATACATGTGGATATGGGGTGGGGTTGCTAAGGAAATCCGCCATCATGGATCCAAGATGGCGCCTTAGCAACCCTATGAACGTGCGTCGCCATATCTACATGTATTCAACATGTGGGGTTTTTTTTGCGCGTGACGTCATCAATTTTAGGGCTGCCGACTGAATTATCTCCCCCTGTTTCCAAAAGGTGTGTAATTTAGTGTGACGTCATTTTGACGGAATTAACTCCCCTTGTTTCTGACTTTTTATCTTCTGATTTCAGGTATTGCATCCATGGGCTGTCTCTTTCTCTCTCTCTCTCTCTGCAATGCTTGACAGAACTGCGAACCCTACACGTCTATCCCTTTTTCCAATTCTATGGCCATTGGCCATGAGGATTTCATCTGCACTTTGTATTTTCAGCTTTTCCTTTATAAATGTCCGTGTTCGTTTGCGTCCCACACTTGTTCTTCCATTCCAGAAAATATCAAGTTATACTTTATACTTCTGCATTGTACTTCTTTCATTCCTTGACATAATTCCCTGAGTTCCTCGAACTCCCAAAGTGTTTCATTTTCTTGTTTTTCAATGCTCTCCATAGAGACTTTCGTTTTTGTTAAGTTTCTCCCTCTAGTGTCGTTTGCCGCCTTTACTCTGTCCATAATATTACTATTTCCTTGTTAATCTGTCACCATCTCAACCATTTTCATTTTCATTGTATCTAGTTCTTGTTCGGAGTTGTCCATCCTGAGAGTCAAATTGCCGAGTTTTTCATTGTTCAAATCCAGTGTGCTTGTATTTTTGTCTATAGCGGTCAGTCTAGATTTCATTTCACTCATCATGTTTTGCATAGCTTTCATCATATGACTTACTGCTCTAGATTCAATATTTTCATTTTCATTGTATATTGTATTCCTGCATTCGGAAAAAAACTCTGATGTAGACATGTTTCCTGTATTTGGAAAGTTTTTACCAGTTTTATCATCCATTGTATTTCAAAAGTTCTGCTAATTATTCAATATGTCCAGTTCGTCCGTGACGAGAAACAATCCGTCTGTCTATATTCTTTACAGATGAGTAAAACACGTGAGTACACATCACTTCAAAGCATCAACAGTACAGGTGAGCGTATTCACAACAGGTGCCCGTAGTATAGATGACATGGACGTACATGTATGTTTTATAGCTGTAATCAGAGATAGTGTCAAAGCCACCCAATGCTCGCCTGTTCATTAAAAAATTATCGTCTTTATCGTTTGTTTATTTAAAAGTTTAGCGTCCCTTTAACTCATGTATAGGTGATATTGAGACGTGTCTGCTTGCGACAGGTAGACTTATGGTGACTTTATAGTGCTGTCTCAATGAAATATCATGCCGCACACACATTGACATGATACTTCACTCGGTCACATTTTCCTTAGCAGGTAGTGAGACGATTGCCTTAGGTTTTGACCCGACCTGGATTTGATACCGTGACCGTGGATTCTAGCACCATTCAACCAGCACGAAGCGAGCGCCCTAACTACTGCAGAGAAGTCCGAGCCACACAATTTAAAATCAGTATATGTATTTGTGTATTGTAATCAGTAAATAATAGTGTCGTAGATAAATACATTAGAAAGTAAAAATGGAAAACATGAACATGATGTAATGATTACACATCAATGTGTACAACTCATCATAATAATATTGAAATACATATTGATTTATGTTTACCATTTAAATATAAATTGTCATGATCATCATGATCATCATGATCATCATAATCATCATCATCCTCATCATTATTATCATCATCATCATCATCATCATCATCATCATCATCATCATCATCATCATCATCATCATCATATTTAAATGTTCCATATATATATAAAACATTATAAGCATCAGTTCCAGTTATTGAATACACCCCTCCTCTTTATGCATCATCATCCCAGTTAAAAATGCATCACAACTTATTCACTATGAATTTTTGACACGACAGTTCACACAATTGTTCTTTGAGCAAGTAATTTAACTCCTGTGCTTGGCAGGCAACTTACCCAATGTTACGTGATACCAAGCACAACCTCATGAACAGTTCCACAGATTAACAAGTTCCAATTAAAGAAATATATTTAATTAATGCCAAGCTTCTAAATCACTTGCAGCAACAATTCTAACATTGCTATGCTTCAAAAAAGTGCAGCACAAAACAGGTCAAACATTTAAAAATGAATAAATATATATTTTAATTTTCAATTCATTAAATCAATTATATACCCTATAGGAGCCTGTTTATACATTTGTCGATTTTGAAAGACATTTAATTAACCTTTCCTGACCACTCAAAAATATATCATTACACTAGTCTTATTTTTTATAAACCATTGCAGTTAAGTCTGACCCAAATAATATTTAATCAATATATTTTTCTATAAATATGATATTGCCATCAGTAAATGGTAATATCATATTTAGATAAATTAATTGTGCCTTTGCTACATCAAACGTATAGCCCAAAGGAACCTTCATGACAAATATCAGCATCCTTGTACGCATATTGAATGAATGACAAGCTTCTAAATAACTTGTTCCAAAAACGTTGATGTGCTATAAAAATGTAAAGTTCAAAACAGGTCAAAAGTCTAAAAAAAAAAAATGAAATCATTTTTTAATTTTAACACCATTTCATCAATATTTTACCCCACAGGAACCTCCATGCAAAATATCAGCATCCTAGCACACGTATTGAATAAATGACAATCTTCTGAATACCTTGCAGTTAAAACTTTAACATTGATGTGCTTCAAAATAGTAAACTTTAACGTTGATGTGCTTCAAAATAGTAAACTTTAACGTTGATGTGCTTCAAAATAGTTAACTTTAACGTTGATGTGCTTCAAAATAGTAAACTTTAACGTTGATGTGCTTCAAAATAGTAAACTTTAATATTGATGTGCTCCAAAATAGTTAAAAACAAAACAGGTCAAAACATTTCAAAATTATGTTTTTAATTTTCCCATCACTACATCAATGTTATACCCCACAGGAACCTCCATGCCAAATATCAGCATCCTAGTACACACTTTTGGTTAATGACAAGCTTCTAAATGACTTGCAGGAAAAACATTTTCACGCTGACGCTGACGCTCATTTAGAACAGAAAGCTAAACAATGCTTATTATTAATATTTCACTCGTTCATATCAGAGCCGATATCAGGGTGACCACACATCCAAGCGCATGCGTACACCCAGGCATGGGATGTGATTGAACTTTAGAACATCAGAAGGCTATATGTGTGTATGTATAGATTTTTGTAGCAAGCTAAAGATATATTCCTTTCCTTGGAGGTGGCCTGTATTGCAACGACGATACCTATTGCTCATTGAAGTTGTGTCTATAGTATATACGTAGCGGTCACAAGTTTTCATTAATGGCAGTCTACCGCATTACGTCCCTTTGACGCGCCTCAAACACCACCACACTCGTGACAAAAGTTGCCGACGCGCGTAAGGTAGTTTCGACTTCTACGTTGTGAGGGTGTTGGCATCCCACTAAACACATTTTTATGTTATTGTCGTCCGATAACCAACAATTTCTCACCTCTTACAAAGTTACATATTTGTGTATATTGGCAGTCTTTTCGGGAATTTTTCATAAGTATTTGAATGATCGCACCTTTTTTAGAGAGGGGGAGAGAGGGCTGGATTAACAACATAGACAGAAAACACTGATGGGTACACAGGTAAGTTAAAAAAGGTCTTTTAGGAAATAACAATAATAAAAACAGGTTTATCATTCACTGTCACAAGATAAGATATTATAGACTACATTTGTAAACAACATTTATTAAAATGGGTTCTCTTTTTTTTGTTTATAATTTGATAAAACATACAAATGTAATCCCAGTCACAGTAAAATCATGCATAGGTTAACAAATCTAATTTTAGAATGCTTTCACCCGTGTATGTCTGATCCAATGTCTGATCCAATGATTACAACATGAAAATCAGACACTACTTCATCCCTGAATCATTTTTTGTTGTACTTTTGATTCCTTTTGTATAAAACAAGAAATCCTTCCCTTTTGGAATAGTATCACAACACTTGTCCATGTTGATGTGCAGGTTTGAATGTGTAAACTATTCGTGTGAAAAATATTTAAACATAACATAAATCCCTTTATATGGTTTCAGATTATATCATTGTCAAGGGAGGAAAAAGATATTGTTTACTGTGCTCCAACTATGCAGGAAAAATTTGTGAGAATGGTACAACTATAAAACCACATTGCATTCCATCAGGTGACAGTGCTGATAAAAAACAAGATCATTGTGGATTCAACAAATCAAACTTGTGCGACCAGATACTCCAATAGGCTCAAACACTAGACTTCGCAATTTACAGTTTGAAAATAATATATGCAAACATGGTATCTGACTACACCAAGGAAAATAAAATAGTCATTCTGAATTTGAGAACACTGAAAACTTTCCCTGTGAGGATACATCATGTATACTATAAGTTGCTTTAAAGAGAGTTCTGAAACACGGGCTGACCCTATAGTTGGGGATTCAATTTCTGTATATGTCTAGATATAAGATGTAAATGTAAAAGATGATGCTACAAAGACACAATTAAATAACGCCAAATGTATGAAATCATCTGCATCACAGAAAGTTGTTCCTATTTTAAAACCAGAAATTATTGAAAATGATGATGAGAAGACAAAATATTATACTGGTTATCCAAATTATGCAACATTTTTACTGTTTTTTACTACTTTTTGCAAGCATGGTGCAGAATAGTTGACCTACTGGGAAGTGGGGAAAAGAACTCCACTACCTGCAAAAGACAGAAAATATTTCCACTCAAAAAATGAGAAACCTGGGAAGAAAAGGAGCCTACGCCCAATTGATGAGTGTTGTGTTTGAAGTTGAAGCATGGTCTTTGGCAAACAATTCTTGCAGATTTATTTAGTGTGTCTGTTATGACAGTTTCTCGAATCATTAATACATGGATTAATTTTATGTTTGATCACATGCAGTCACTTATCCCATGGCTATCACGATAAAAAAAATAAGCAATTTGCCTAAACATTTTACAGAAATGACTCAGGTTCGTATAGTTATAGATGCAACATAATTCTTCTGCGAGAAACCGGGAAACATGGTGGCTTAATTTCTTACATGGAGTGAATACAAACACCATAACACTTATAAAGGTTTGATTGGAGTTACACCCAATTGTCTAGTAACATTTGTGTAAAGGATTTGGGGTGGGCATGTATCAGATAGCAGACATATTGTGCAAAAAGATGGTGACCCTTCTTACCAAAGTTAGAACCTCGAGATGTTATTCTTGCAGACAAGTTGGAGATTTACTTCCTACACATGGTCATATAGGACTAAATATGCCACCATTTGTATGATCTAGTTGTCAGATGAGTGTACAGGAGTTCTTTAAAACTCAACAAATAGCTGCTCCGAGGATTGTTGTTGAAATGAAAATGGAGCAAATCAAGAACTTCAAGATATTACAATCTGTGCTACAATGTACCACTTACTGAAGTTCATTTAGCTGAACAAATAATTATGATATGTTGTGCCATGACAAAATTGTACGAGCTCTTACTGAAGTGAATTATACTGTCAGCAATGTCCTGTACTTAAGATTTCTAGATTACCTCATATTACAGGATCATGTGTAAAATGTACATATAAATATACTGTACAGATATGAAACCAATACACTACTGTAATGATTTTGTTCAACAAAAATCACTTGCATATTTAAAATGGACATTATTAGATATTACATTTCTATATGGATAATTACAGAAGCAACTGTGAATCACACAATCAAATACATCTTGACAGGGACAAAATATTTTCTTGCTCAGATCACAGTTTATTCTTTTACAAATGACTAAAATACACACACTTTACCTTAACAGTACATATAAGGCCAAAAAAAGGTGTCTGTTTAAGGTTCCCGACCGACCCTAGCTTTTTACCCCCGACCCAAAACTTTTTGATGAAAAAAAACAAAAACAAAAAACCGCTGATTTTCGATTTTTAGAAGGTTTCTTGCCTTTCGACGTGTTTCCAGCTCCGTGTTAGAGCTAAATGTCATCATATTAAGCACAATTCGCCTCCAAATGAACCTTGTTTATGTAATCTTTGTTTTACATACAATAGTAGGGTCATAATCACATGACCAAAAATATACACACAAAAAATCAAAATAACCTACCTACCCTAGTTTTTTTGCCAATGCAATCCTAAACAGACTATATTTTTTGTTTGGCCTAAACAAATATGCATGTTTAAAACTAAAAATTCACTTTTAAAGTCACTGATTATAATAGCTTTATGCTGTGTGACCCATATCAGTTAAGCATAATATTTATAACTAACCTTTGTTGTGTTACCTTTGTTGTGTTTTGTTCCTCTCTCTCTCTCTCTCTCTCTCTCTCTAAAGTGCAAGAAGACCTTTAATTTGACTTCAGTATCCACGGTTATGTGCTTCGCCGGCAAACACTATAGTAGAGGTGTGTCACTTATGGTTACGTTATAGGCTGATCACTCAGACACATAACATATATCTAGGCCCTGGAGTAGAGGGATCTATTTCCCAAGTCGGTGTTTAGACAGTTAACTTATTGTACAGGGGTTCGTTACAAATGTCTGAAATACACGTATGCTACTGATATGGATAACAACAAAAAGTGTATTTGTGCTATGACCCATATCAGTACAGCATGATATATGTGTATTTCAGACATTTGTAACGAACCCCTGTGGTTACAGTACTGTACATTACAGCAGGAGATTCTCTCGAGAAAAATGTTGACAAAGGTATCAAAACGATTACATGTCTGCTAATACAAAGCGAATATATGCAACACAACACATTTAACCATTTACACACAAACACCTACATGATGATAATGGTGATTAAACATAGACGTTAATAGTCACGCAATATTCGTATTGTTTACATTGGAACGGTGCGTTCGAGCTCAAACCGGAACTACCGTTGACAGACAGCGCCAATGTTTATTAGCGGCCAACTATAAAGGGACGTAATACGGTAGGCTACCATAGTCATGTGTTCGGTGCGCGTGCCTAGAGTCACGTGGAATCACCATATAGTGACAGTTAAAAGTGAAGTTAATTTTCCGAAACATGATCTGAATCATCCTCTACATCGGACTCTAACATGCTTAAAATATACATACATTTACCCTGATATGGAAATCACATGCTTAAACATATGTTAGCTATGTAATCACATTTTGTATATGTCAGTTCCTGATCAATCCAAAGTGTATCGAGTTTCTTTTTAAATGTATTTATTGATGGTGCTGATATCACATTCTCTGGAAGACTGTTCCATAATTTTACTTCTCGTAGGGCAAAACCGTTCTTCCTTATTTCTTTGTGTGAATGTTGTGGTTACAGTTTTTTGGAATCAACCCTTGTACCATGTCTTTCGGAAACATAGGCACCACTCTTGATATTTTCTGTATCACCTTAATTCTGGGCGGTTAACCAATTATCAATAGAGATCGACAACACCTATTGCCTATTGAAATGGCGTCTATAGTAGCGGTCACAAGTTTTCATTAATTGTCTTTTGTTCGGTGCGCATGCTTTGAGTCACGTGATAAGTGATATATTTCAATAGAGACAACATTCACGCCCGGATGTTTCACCTAAGGGGACTGATAAAATGGACACCGTCATGAAGTTCTGTTATTATATAAAACCTTCTTGTAGTTTGTTTATTAAGAACAATATGCAATAAAAATAGACATTTTGAGGGACTGATATAACGATGGCATGCATATATGGTTAATGTGGGGCCAGTGAGCGATGTCTAGTCAGAAATAAGTTAACGTAATTCTCAACAGAGTAAAACAGATCTATGTTACAGTTTGTGTCTCGGATAGTTATGATATTTAAATATGCAAACATTCAAACACTATTTGAGAAGTAAATCCGATTAACAGTTAGAAAGACGGCCGTTTGAATAATATTTGGCACAATCTTATGACAAATACTTTGTATATGTGGTACCGAAATAAATAAGTAAGAAGGTAAATAATTAGATTAATAAAAAAAATATTATGATTATCAATAAACAAATAACATGAACCAACAACCAATCATCCAGAAACAAATTCCCAACAGGACAATACAGTTGGGTGACAGAATTAAAAACAAATTTCCAACAGGACAATACAGTTGAGTGGCAGAATAAAAACAAATTTCCGACAGGATAATATCAAATTTCCAACAGGACAATACAATTGAGTGACAAAATGAAACAAATTTCCAACAGGACAATACAATTGAGTGACAAAATGAAAGCAAATTTCCAACAGGACAATACAATTGAGTGACAAAATGAAACAAATTTCCAACAGGATAATACAGTTGAGTGACAGAATAATAACAAAATTCCAACAGGACAATACAATTGAGTGACAGAATAATAACAAACTTCCAACAGGACAATACAGTTGGGTGACAGAATTAAAAACAAATTTCCAAAAGGACAATACAGTTGAGTGACAGAATAAAAACAAATTTCCAACAGGATAATACAGTTGAGTGACAGAATGATAAACAAATTTCCAACTGGACAATACAATTGAGTGACAAAATGAAAACAAATTTCCAACAGGACAACACAATTGAGTGACAGAATTAAAACAAATTTCCGACAGGATAATATCAAATTTCCAACAGGACAATACAAATGAGTGACAGAATAATAACAAATTTCCAACAGGACAATACAGTTGAGTGACAGAATGATAAACAAATTTCCAACAGGACAATACAATTGAGTGACAAAATGAAAACAAATTTCCAACAGGACAACACAATTGAGTGACAGAATTAAAACAAATTTCCGACAGGATAATATCAAATTTCCAACAGGACAATACAAATGAGTGACAGAATAATAACAAATTTCCAACAGGACAATACAGTTGAGTGACAGAATAATAACAAAGATCCAACAGGACAATACAATTGAGTGACAGAATTAAAAACAAATTTCCAACAGGACAATACAATTGAGTGACAGAATTAAAAACGAATTTCCAACAGGACAATACAATTGAGTGACAGAATTAAAAACAAATTTCCAACAGGACAATACAGTTGAGTGACAGAATAAAAACAAATTTCCAACAAGACAATACAGTTGAGTGACAGAATGATTCAAAACTCTCTGACGGTAGGTGTTTGTGAGTTATATCGCCAGTTATACATATTTTAATCGCATACACCAATTATGCTTAACTATATAATGCATTCAAAGTGGAAAATATGTTAAGTTTTAACATACCATAAACAGATAGATATTATTTATCAACTTGTTGGCAATAGTTGATATAAGATAGTTAAAAAATAGCAACATAATATCAAGTTGGGCGTCCCTGGTGGTATACACATGCCACTTTTTCATAGTCAGAGCAGGGGCATATTTCAATATTAAGAGAAAATGTATACATTTCATTGAGCGCTGTTGCCGTTGACTGTAAGATGAACTGGACTGGGATAATGAGATGGCCACCTAGTACACATAATCATCTTTACAGCAAGTGATGATTAATGTCACATTCCACGTGTGTTGGTTTCACCAAAAATAATTAGTAGTCAGATTACATTATTGTGTTAATATATACGTAATTCGAACCCTTGTTATTAGTTGTAAATTATACCAGAATGGAAATGTCATCTCATCGGTGCTGGTCCGTATGCCAAGTCGTTGTACTGTAATTTCGGACATGGCAAATAAAGAAATGTTAAAGGTGAAATTTGTAATAAAGCAATAATAGGTGGCAACACGATTGTCGATATACAAGATGCACTTTAAAGAGCAAATATTTGACAAAATAAAAACAAATTTCCAACAGGACAATACAGTTGAGTGACAGAATAAAAACAAATTTCCAACAGGACAATACAATTGAGTGACAGAATAAAAACATATTTCCGACAGGATAATACAGCTGAGTGACAGAAAAACAACAAATTTCCAACACTTCAGTGTATACTGGCTATATTAGTGTATACTGGCNATCAGTGTATACTGGCTACATCAGTGTATACTGGCTACATCAGTGTATACTGGCTACATCAGTGTATACTGGCTACATCAGTGTATACTGGCTACATCAGTGTATACTGGCTACATCAGTGTATACTGGCTACAACAGTGTATACTGGCCACACCACTTCAGTGTATACTGGCTACATCAGTGTATACTGGCTACATCAGTGTATACTGGCTACATCAGTGAAGTTTCGAAATGTTTGGATGAAAACTGAAGGAGGAGTTGGCCAGAAAAAATTGTGTCCTCAAACAGGAAAAAGGGCAAACCTGCCATAATAATATTCGGATCAAAAACGAAAGTGCAGGTGCACAATATCAGTGTGTGCTGACTACAGCAGTAAAGTTTCGAAAAGTTAGGATGAAAACTGTATGAGTTGTCCAGACAAGATTCAGTCTTTAATCATAACTTAAATAGGTATAACTGCCATAAAAATAGTCAGATCAAAAACATATTTTTCTCAAGCATGGTACAAAATCTCTGTAATGTTCTCAACCTGATGTTTAATCTCAGGCAATGTTCTCAACCTGATGTTAAATCTCAGACAATGTTCTCAACATGATGTTAAATCTCAGGCAATGTTCTCAACATGATGTTAAATCTCAGGCAATGTTCTCGACATGATGTTAAATCTCAGGTAATGTTCTCAACATGATGTAAAAGCTCAGGCAATGTTCTTAACCTGATGTTAAATCTCAGGCAATGTTCTCAACATGATGTTAAATCTCAGGCAATGATCTAAACCTGATGTAAAATCTCAGGCAATGTTCTCAACATGAAGTAAAATCTCAGGCAATGTTCTCAACATGATGTTAAATCTCAGGCAATGATCTAAACCTGATGTAAAATCTCAGGCAATGTTCTCAACATGACGTAAAATCTCAGGTAATGTTCTCAACATAAAGCAAAATCTCAGCCAATGTTCTCAACATGATGTAAAATCTCAGGCAA
>NW_018479703.1:23432-26209 GCF_002113885.1 Mizuhopecten yessoensis | reverse complement strand
GACCGGGACAAGTTCGGCCTTTTTTATTATTAAAGTCCGTTCTAGGAAGTATGGCAGCAAGTCTGTTTTTTAACATTTATTTATATCATTGATGATTTATAAATGTATTCACAATATATTTTTTGCATCAATGACGCCATTTTCTTCCAGTCAAAGCTAGAGTAGATATGTGTTCTTGTGCGTAACGTATATGATGGGTTGGGTGGCGCAGTAGATAATGCGCTCGACTTCTCCAAGATGGCCGGATTCTATCCCGGTCACCTGCCCGACCACGCGGGTTTTCTCCGGATACTCCAGCTTCCCCCCATATTAAGAATTAAACTCCCTGCTTGCTTCATTCAGGCAGAAAAAGAATTATTGAGATAAGCAGGGGGAAAACTGTTTGGTAATTCCTATAAAAAAAAGTGCATATTACATATTTGGCAACTTGTCTAGGTAAATGTATAGAGATGTTAGCTAAAAAATGAAATTAAAAAAAGAAAACATTGTAATACTTTGATGTAACTGAAATTGTCTTTATATCGATATTTAGTCTCAATAACTGTTCCATCCTGAAACACCGAATTGAATTTCAAATTCTGTAATCGTCACCGAGGTTTGACAGGTAATGATGCCAAATAAAATTACAGTTTCTGTCTGTAACTAGTTATAAATCGGCACTCGTTGTGAAAAGGTAATACGTTGCTGAAAAAGGGCGTTGAACTTGGGTTGGTTGTCTGGAAAATTATTGTTATTTTCGTCATAAATGCATTTTCCATTGCTTCTTTTATGAGTGGCGATGCATAAATAATGTAAAAACTATATCCAGACTTTCAAAAATATTAATTATTTCGTTCATATTCTTAACAAATGGAAATCAAAAGCTGATGAAATTTTTAAATGATCTGTTTTTGAAGATATCTCCTGGTAGAAATATCAACAGAACCGGGTTGATAACAAAAAAAATATCCGTTTTTTTACTTTGTGTGCCTGTGGAAAAAACTGTGATAAAAAAAATCTTGAAGCTCTGACAAAGAGATAAATCCAACGGACATCAGTTCCAGAATTTTCCGGTCTTAATCCTCCTTCCGGAAATAACCGATGTAGGACGATGGATTGTGACGTCATAGTATGATAATCTCTAAAAGAAGTTTTATGCCTGGTAGTATCATATTTTATGTGATAGGCTTTTTCACTCAGATTGGGTATAAATTTTTATCTAAATAAACAAGTAATAAAACATGCAGATTGTTTTCACTATATGAAGATATCCATGCATGGGTTGAAACCTAATTGTCTTTGCTTCAAGGATACACTTCCTGTTTCCCCACTGGACGTTTACTTCCGGACGAAAACAATTAAAGGCAACGTGTAGCAAGGGGAAGCAACTGTGTTTACGCACGCATGTGTTACCATTTAAGGCGCCCGAGAGCTATGCTCTTATTAATGTTAACAATATGATACCCTGATACATGCAACTCTGGTTTGACGAATGCAATTAGACATCAAAGGCTTCAGTTTGGAGCAGACCTTATACACAGGCACATGCAGTTGTTTCGGACGATCAATCGCTTAGCCACATACAATAGTGTCGGACGATTGGACATTTCATTAAAGCTAAGACGAAGGTGTCGGACGATCAGACAATTGACCAGATTTGGTCACGGACGACTTGATAAGACAATGCTATGTCTCGGACGTTAATAGCTTAGCTACGGCACTGGTCTGTTTGACTATCAGACACTGGTCTGTTGGACTATCAGACACTGTTGGACTATCAGACACTGGTCTGTTGGACTATCAGACTCTGGTCTGTTGGACTATCAGACACTAATGGCTAATCAGACACTATTGGTTTATCAGAAACTGGTCTGTTGGACTATCAGACACTGGTCTGTTTGACTATCAGACACTGGTCTGTTGGACTATCAGACACTGGTCTGTTTGACTATCAGAAACTGATCTGTTGGACTATTAGACACTGGTCTGTTGGACTATCAGAAACTGGTCTGTTGGACTATCAGACACTGTTCTGTTGAACTATCAGACACTGGTCCGTTGGACAATCAGACACTGTTGGACTATCAGACCCTGGTCTGTTGAACTATCAGACACTGTTGGCCTATCAGACACTGGTCTGTTGGACTATCTGACACTGGTCAGTTGGACTATCAGAAACTAGTCTGTTGAACTATCAGACACTGGTCTGTTTGACTATCAGAAACTGGGCTGTTGGACTATCAGACACTGGTTTGTTTGACTATCAGAAACTGATCTGTTGGACTATTAGACCCTGGTCTGTTGGACTATCAGAAACTGTTCTGTTGAACTATCAGACTCTGGTCTGTTGGACAATCAGGCACTGTTGGACTATCAGACACTGGTCAGTTGAACTATCAGAAACTGGTATGTTGAACTATCAGACACTGGTCTGTTGGACTATCAGACACTGGTCAGTTGAACTATCAGAAACTGGTCTGTTGAACTATCAGACACTGGTCTGTTGGACAATCAGGCACTGTTGAACTATCAGACACTGGTCTGTTGGACAATCAGACACTGTTGGACTATCAGACACTGTTCTGTTGGACTATCAGAAACTGGTCTGTTGAACTATCAGAAACTGGCCTGTTGAACTATCAGACACTGGTCTGTTGGACAATCAGACACTGTTTGACTATCAGACACTGGTCTGTTGAACTATCAGACACTGTTGGCCTATCAGACACTGGTCTGTTGGACAATCAGACACTGTTGACCTATCAGACACTGTTCTGTTGGACTATCAGACACTGGTC
>NW_018479703.1:6309-17964 GCF_002113885.1 Mizuhopecten yessoensis | reverse complement strand
AGACCTCCCCAACCCCGTACCGACTGTCTTTTGTCTGATCTTCTCCAGAGACCTCCCCAACCCCGTACCGACTGTCTTTTGTCTGTTCTTCTCCAGAGACCTCCCCAACCCCGTACCGACTTTTGTCTGATCTTCTCCAGAGACCTCCCCAACCCCGTACCGACTGTCTTTTGTCTGATCTTCTCCAGAGACCTCCTCAACCCCGAACGGACTGTCATTTGTCTGATCTTCTCCAGAGACATCCCCAACCCCGTACCGACAGCCTTTCGTCTCATTTTCTCCAGAGACCTCTCAAAGCCCTTAACGACTGTCTTTTGTCTGATTTTCTCTAGTGACTTTCCCAACCCCGTACCGACTGCCTTTTGTCTGATCTTCTCCAGTGACTTTCCCAACCCCGTACCGATTGTCTTTTGTCTGATATTCTCTAGTGACTTTCCCAACCCCGTACCGAATGCCTTTTGTCTGATCTTCTCCAGAGACTTCCCCAGCCCCGTACCGACTGCCTTGTGTCTGATCTTCTCCAGTGACCTCCCCAACCCCGTACCGACTGCCTTTTGTCTGATCTTCTCCAGTGACTTCCCCTACCCCGTACCGACTGTCTTTTGTCTGATCTTCTCCAGAGACATCCCCGACGCCGTACCGACTGCCTTTTGTCTGATCTTCTCCAGAGACCTCCCCAACCCCGTACGGACTGCCTTTTGTCTGATCTTCTCCAGAGACCTCCCCAACCCCGTACCGACTTTTGTCTGATCTTCTCCAGAGACCTCCCCAACCCCGTACGGACTGCCTTTTGTCTGATCTTCTCCAGAGACTTTCCCAACCCCGTACCGACAGCCTTTTGTCTGATTTTCTCCAGAGACCTCCTCAACCCCGTACGGACTGTCTTTTATCTGATCTTCTCCAGAGACCTCCCCTCCCCCGTACCCACTGCCTTTTGTCTGATCTTCTCCAGTGACTTTCCCAACCCCGTACCGACTGTCTATTGTCTGATCGTCTCCAGTGACTTCCCCAGCCCCGTACCGACTGTCTTTTGTCTGATCTTCTCCAGTGGCTTCCTCAACCCCGTACCGATTGTCTTTTGTCTGATCTTCTCTAGTGATTTTCCCAACCCCGTACCGACTCTCTTTTGTCTGATCTTCTCCAGAGACCTCCCCAACCCCGTACGGACTGCCTTTTGTCTGATCTTCTCCAGAGACTTCCCCAACCCCGTACGGACTGTCTTTTGTCTGATCTTCTCCAGAGACTTCCCCAACCCCGTACGGACTGTCTTTTGTCTGATCTTCTCCAGAGACCTCTCAAACCCCGTACCGACTGTCTTTTGTCTGATCTTCTCCAGGGACCTCCCCAACCCCGTACGGACTGTCTTTTGTCTGATCTTCTCCAGAGACTTCCCCAGCCCCGTACCGACTGCCTTTTGTCTGATCTTCTCCAGTGACTTCCTCAACCCCCTAGCGATTGTCTTTTGTCTGATCTTCTCTAGTGATTTTCCCAACCCCGTACCGACTGTCTTTTGTCTGATCTTCTCCAGAGACCTCCCCAACCCCGTACGGACTGTCTTTTGTCTGATCTTCTCCAGAGACATCCCCGACGCCGTACCGACTGCCTTTTGTCTGATCTTCTCCAGTGACTTCCTCAACCCCGTACCGACTGTCTTTTGTCTGATATTCTCTAGTGACTTCCCCAAACCCGTACCGATTGTCTTTTGTCTGATCTTCTCTAGTGACTTTCCCAACCCCGTACCGACTGAATTTTGTCTGATCTTCTCCAGTGACTTACCCAACGCCGTACCCACTGCCTTTTGTCTGATCTTCTTCAGTGACTTCCTCAACCCCTTACCGACAGTCTTTTGTCTGATCTTCTCCAGAGACCTTCCCAACCCCGTACCGGCTGCCCTGTGTCTGATCTTCTCCTGGTTTTCTGTTAATACAACTGAATTGCATGTGTAAAGGTACACTGAAGTATTATGTTGACTGAACACCAAACTTACCAAATTTCACTTCTCTTTCAGAAATTCCAGAGTATTTTTTTCTTTCGAAAAAAGCTACGTGGGATATTCGTTCAACTAATTTTGTTTTCCTCCATATATATTATTTTACCAAGAAACCATAAAACCATTCGCTCGAAGTTTATTACCAATATGGTAATGTATCGAAGTATATTACCAATATGGTAATGTATCGAAGTGTATTACGAATATGGTAATGTATCGAAGTATACTACCTATATGGTAATGTATCGAAGTATATTACCAATATGGTAATGTATCGAAGTATATTACCAATATGGTCACAGCAAGGTAGCGTATACCCTTAATACCAATATGGTAATGCATCATAAAGAGTGTTAAAACAGTCCACAATAGCTGTAAGTTTTCTTACATAATTAATATGGACTCGTTCACAGCAAGATGTCATCTCTATTCGCATATAAATGAAAGATTTACAGATTGGAAACATGGCGCTATCAATATCAACAATTCTACTTGAACATTTGTAAAGATGACGATAAGATCTACGGGTGATAATGTACATTATACGATATAATTGTTTTATAAAGGCTCATGACATGGTTTTTTTATTCTTCAAAATATTCCGTGTTTCCGTATCTCCGTTCCATCTATTTCCATTTATTGTTCCGGTTTTTTTAATAGCCAATATCACTGTACACCGGAAATTGGTACTAAGCGAAGCGACAGAAACAGGAGAGCAGGCCAAACTAGAGATACTATCTCTGAAAGTTACTACATTTTTAATTATCACACAGGAACAAAACTCCACACAATCATTTATATATATTTCTGCCGTCAAGTAAACTTATAATGATACCGATTTAATAACATAATTTTAATATCGCTCTCAAAACACGCCATCTAGTAACGGCACAATGTTGTTTCTGTCAACTTCATATCCAGTTCTGTTAATACAACTGAATTGCATGTGTCAAGGTACACTGTATTATGTTGACTGAACACCAAACTCACTAAATTTCACTTCTCTTTCAGAAATTCCAGAGTATTTTTTTCTTTCGAAAAAAGCTACGTGGGAAATTCGTCCAACTAATTCATTATTTTCCCATTCACTCGAAGTATATTTCCAATATGGTCATAGCAAGGTAGCGTATACCCTTAATACCAATATGGTAATGCATCATAAAGAGTGTTAAAACAGTCCACAATAGCTGTAAGTTTTCTTACATAATTAATATGGACCCGTTACCAGCAAGATGTCATCTCTATTTGCATATAAATAAAAGATCTCCAGATAGGAATCATGGCGCTATCAATATCAACAATTCTACGTGAACATTTGTAAAGATGACGATAAGATCTACGGGTGATAATGTACATTATACAATATAATTGTTTTATAAAGGCTCATGACATGTTTTTTTTTATTCTTCAGATTATTCCGTGTTTCCGTATCTCCGTTCCGTCTATTGCCATGTATTGTTCCGGTTTTTTAAATAGCCAATATCACTGTACACCGGAAATTGGTACTAAGGTAAGCGACAAAAACAGGAGAGCAGGCCAAACTAGAGATACTATCTCTGAAAGTTACTACATTTTTAATTATAACACAGGAACAAAACTCGACACAATCATTTATATCTATTTCTGCCGTCAAGTAAACTTATAATGATACCGATTTAATAACATAACTTTAATATCGCTCTCAAAACACGCCATCTAGTAACGGAACAGTGTTCTTTCTGTCAACTTCATATCCAGTTCTTTTCCCTATTTATGTCATTATCGCAAAGAAAAGGTTTCGAAAGTATTGAGTGTGCTCTTAGTGGTTTGGTGTATGTTGGTGAAGTAAAAGGATTAATACGCGGTGGCCAAGTGGTAATAGTACTGGCTTTAGGTCGGTGTTTTTTCTACAGGAACCCCGGCTTTCCTCCACCATCAAAACCTGGCACGTCCTACAGACAAACCAAACCATTTGAATAGTTATCGTTCAGCAGTGAATAGCGGAGTAAATCAATGTTTATTTAAATATTTCAATCTCCCTGACTACTCTTTTCTGTCTATGACAGTCCGTATTTTAGAAACAACTGTATATAACCCTACACTTAGTAGCCGTGGCGTAGACAACGAGGTGAGCATTATATAAAACACCTTGACACGTATTGACTCTGTAGGGAATTTGTCACTCCATGATACAGTCATACTAACGTAATGTCGTTGTTCACTCCTCTTTATTTAATTTAATCTTTGTCTACAGACACAGTTACATTTTCTGCTTCCTTAAAGAACTAGGCTTGCTAGATAACTAAGGGAACTCCACCTATGCTACACTGTACTTCACAAGAATCCTTCTAAACAACAGTGTATGCCTCGCTCTTCTAGTTACTCAACCAAGTCATTAACCAAACTTTTTACTACCAGTACCATTAGTATCATTTAATCAGGTTTGCAGTCGCATTGTGGTTTTTTTCAATGCGCATGCGTATACCCTACCATACCAGACCTTGCGTTAGCATGCAGTAATAAAAGCCTCCCATATGACACACAAACATTCCTTTCTGCGAATGAACACTGGTATGACAATGTTCAAGCATGTCAAATATTTATTTGTTTGTTGCATTCGGAGGCTTTAAAATTTGCAGAGTGTTTAGTTAACTCCCTCGAAATTGCCAATTTTCAACAAATAGCGCATAAAAGGTAATGTTCTCGCATTTTATTACGAAAATGCGGGTTCATGTCTCTCTTTGTAATGCCTTATCTCCTTTACCACTGAATATGAAATTTCAGATTTCCATACCTCTTTTATAACTACGAATGTAACAACTAGTTCCCAATCTCCGTGAGACCGAAAATGACCCAGAACGCCCCTCGTCCCTCGACTACAATGACCCTGAACGCCCCTCGTCCCTCGGCTACAATGACCCTGAACGCCTCTCGTCCCTCGGCTACAATGACCCTGAACGCCTCTCGTCCCTCGGCTACAATGTATGTCAACGTCATTATTCTGTAATAAGTGAAAGCTCCGTTTTGACCGGGTCAGGTATGATTTATGTATATAATAGGGTGTTTCTTTTTCTTTTATTCAAAATTGTAAATTGTTAAATAAATCGACTCAAACATCTAGCTATGACGGTCTGTGACATACTTTTACACCTCAAAAATATATAACTCGAATAACAAAATATTGTTTGGCAGAAGACTGCCCAATAGACTATATAGAGTCTGCTCATCCACCTAACTGTGATGTTTAGCTCTCGATTTCGTGTTATATCATCATCAACATTGGATCGAGATGGGCATGTTATGAATTCGTCATGTTTGAGTTCTTAATGCATCTGATTGTTGCCTGGTCATAACGTCGATTGGTTAAGGCCGGGAAGGATCGGATAAGAGGAAACAGCGTCTCATAGAAAATGAGAATATTAAAACATGTTAAATAATTCTGACGGTGGTGATGATAGAAATGATCTTATCTCTCCTTCGTGTAACCCCAGAGGAAGCTACCCAGAAACGTGTGTCAGTAAACATCTGATATAGCCGAGTGTTAGAGAAACGAGATGGCAGTCGATTTTTAACAATTAGTATAAGCATAACACTAACACGGGGAATGCTTATAAGGCGTATATCTAAAACATCATTTGCCATAGCATCACAGGAGAACCCATTGAAGTACACCGTTCAGAATTCTCGGACGTTTTCCTGCACTTTGGGTTAAACAAAATGGAGTATATCGAACATTTGTGTGTTGTTTTTACCTTTCTTTTACGCTGCCTGGAGTTGACCTCAGCGTTAGATACGTCAGCGATACGGTTCACCGCGGTATGTGGTACCCCTTCGTATGTTCCACCACAGGACGGTATCTCTGTCGTCACTATGACGACAGTTTCTGTGATAGGTTGTGCTGTAGGATGTTTAAATATGGCCGATGAGGTTTGTATAGGGTACAACCTGTGCGAGGTGGACGGCCAGAAGCAATGTGGGATGGTGATACGACGGTTGGACGAGTCAGACCGTCAGGTGTGCTGTCAGTGTGACGAAATACAAAATATACCAACGTGTGTTTTCTATCGCAGAATGTCTGATGGTACGTATGGGTATTTTTATGCTGTTCTATAGACTACACAATACATATAAAGATCAAAGCATAGTTTTTTCTGTTGATAATTATAGATTATCACACTGTGTTTTCAGGGTTTTTCGTGAGAACAATTTTCTCATCGCGAGCACGAGGATAAAATCGAGAGGCCACCGCAACACTGAAAATACTATATGATAAACTATTTATCATATTTATACTACTACCTTATGTATTTCTCCATTTAAAAAACTCAACTAATCACCATGTTTTCCAAATAACTTCTAAGCTCAATGATCAACGATCGCCTGTGACAAACGTAAACAAATAGAAGTTTCGCGCGGAGGAATACAATGAACCTTAAAACGAGCAAAAGAACTTTTCTACGAAACTATCGACTCTATCATAGTCAAAAATAAATCTAACCCCAAAAAACCTGGAAATTGAAGCTTGTACTGAAAGGAAGCAAAACTACTGATATATCACGACTTTTTGATGACAATGCTAACGAATTCACGAATGAAAATAAGCATAAATGTGAACTTCTTAATAACCATTTTTCCTCAATATCCAGTCATTCCAAAGTAGACCAAAACTCCAATTTTAGAAAAACGAACAGACTCTTTTTTGTCCGAAATTCACATTATACCTTCTTAAATAGTTGATATTATTAACGTACTAGATGTAAATAAGGCAACAGAGCCTGGCGGAATCAGTCATCGTATGTTAAAACTTGTAGCAAACGAAATTGCCATTCCCCTTTCCCTCATTTTTAATCACTCCCTATTCAATGGTATATATCCCGATAAATGGAAATTAGCAAACGTCATGCCGATCTTTAAGTCTGGCGACGCTCATAATGTTTCGAATTATAGACCAATATCATTATTAAGCTGTGTTGGAAATTATTTTGAACGTGTAGTCTATAAATATATTGACAACTTTTTAAACTCTAATAATCTTATTTACAAATTTCAGTCTGGATTCTTATCCCATCATTCTTGTACGCATCAACTCATTGAAATGTACCATTCTATGATGTTGTTAGCATTAGAAAACCATGAACATATAGCTTTTACTTTTAGTGATTTTTCAAATGCCTTCAATCGAGTTTGGCATAGAGGGCTTCTATACAAACTTCATCAACATGGTCACCAAACCCTGAAAATATTGTAAGTGAAGTAAATAAAGACCTAAAAACTCTAGAGAAATGGTCTAAAAATTGGCTGATGTCTTTTAATCCTAGAAAAACTGAAATCATGATTGTTTCTAATACAAATCTACCCTTTCAACCCCAATTTATTTTTAACGATTCTTCTATCCCTTTAACAGATAACCACAAACACCTTGGAGTTATACTAAGTAGCGACGGCAAATGGAATAAACATGTAGACGAACTTACCAAAAAAGTGGCAAAATATATAGCAACCCTTCATAAAATGAAATTGATACTCAGTAGAAATAACCTTGAAAAGCTATATTTAATGTACATTCGACCCTTATTAGAGTATGCATGTGAAGTCTGGGACAATTGTGGAATAGAAATTCATCAAAACTTGACAATATTCAGATAGACGCTGCACGAATTATTACAGGACTACCCATATACACAAAAATTGAACATATATTTAATGAAATTGGCTGGGTTCCACTAAGTAATAGAAGAAAAAACAGAATATTATCCCTATTCTTTACAATTAAAAACGGTGCAACTCAAAATTATTTGTGTGATACCCTACCAGATAGCATTGGGGATAAACTAGGCGCAATTCTTTTTTACCATCATCTACAAAAATGTGGAATGACCTAGATATATCTATAAGAAATTCGGCTTTTCTCAGTTCATTTATCAAAAGGTAAAATACATAATAAATGCTTTCTCGTATGGGGTTCCCGTAAACTAAATATACTTCATTGCCGTTTGAGAAACCGTGCGAGCTCTCTTAACTATGACCTATTTAGAGCAAATTTATCTAATAATGTGAAGACTCATATCACTTCCTCTGTGTCTGTCCCCTATACACCCGAGCATCGAAATATATTAATAAGACAGCTACAACCTTTTCGTGATGATTTAACTTTAAACTTGCTCCTATATGGCGGTCCTAAATTCAGCAATGATGAACATACCTCAATTGCAAAATCTGTCCAAAATTATATCAGCAAATGCAACAGGTTTGGCTGATTGTGATCATCTCTCTCTCTATCACTCTTTTTTCTCCGACTCTACCTGTGCTGCTATCCTTTACTTCGTTTTTCTGTCCGTCTTTTCTTCCTCTTTATTTTCTATTGCCATAAAAAAACATAATTCATATATATTGCGTAAATTACCTTATCAAGTTATTGTTTATATTCATGTTTTTGAAGAAAAGGACTGTGATAAGTTGTGAAAACTTGTGTCCATTTCTTTTGTAAATATTTATTTGCAATAAAATATGTTAAAATAGAATATTCTTAAAACAATCCTATCGTCATTGGCTTTTCCATATGCACATTTACACCTGAAATGGTGTTGTTATTCCTCATAATATTTTTCCGTAACTCTTTATTGATATGTTTATGACGGACTATTTTCTTACGCGGATCACTTTTATGTGGACACTATTTCCGGTTTCGGACGTCATCTGGCGCAAGCGCAGACGTTCTTTTTTGAGAAAATCCGTTCCCAATTTGTTCTCAAGTCGTTCTCAACTTTTGATACTGGTAGGCGGTATAAATTAGTAGCTAGGCGTTTGTATAAACCTCATATAAGTATATTTTTTAATGATACGTTTTCCGCAAAAATATGTCTATGTGAAAAGTTTCCGCTATGTCACGTTGTATGGAGCATAGTGAATTATGAACATATATAATCATGCCTCGTACGTGAATTATTCTATATGTTTAGAGTTGTAATATAACACCCTCTGATTCACCCCGCATTATTTCTCTATCTAATGATTTCACTTGTTTTCCGCAACCAATATTGTTATTGGTTAATTGATTGACTCCATGGATATTAACACCTTTTCGAGTTCGTTGTAAAGTGATTTTACTCAGAATCACAGTTCTTGTGACTTATTCTGAGTAAATATATATAAGCATTTGTATTTTTTTTCAATGTAAAATTTCTCGAGTTGGATTTAGGATGGGCCTCTGACCCTGTACGTACATTGTATATCCCCCAATTCCTGGTTTTTCTTTGTCTCCTGTCAAGGCACTGTCTCTTGTTCCGCCTCTTGTTTAATAAGGTCGTTGTTAATTTTTATTTTTTTGTAACCGTTTTCTTCATTTGTTCTGCCAGTGTTTGTTTGTTTTAGTGGCACGAACACATTAGAATGTGCCTTGATTTGACCTCCGCGCATTCTTTTTTTATTGTTACAAAATGCACCAATCTCGAAAATTTATTTGACCCTTTGTATTGAATGCGAACTTTCTGTTTTGTTTTGTTCCTCTCTCAATCTCCTCCCCGTCTACTCTTTTTCTTTATTTCCAAAACAATAATACTCTATTCCTCCTTTCGTTCATTCCTTAGAGGATTTTTTTATACTCTTGTTTGTTAGCCTGTCTGGAGAGTGGATCCTGTCCATTGGGTGTTTTAGTCGATTCCTCTTTGTCTTTGTCTGGAGAGTTCCTGCTGTCCATTGTGTGTTTTAGTCAATTCCTCTTTGTCTTTGTCTGGAGAGTTCCTGTTTTCCATTGGGTGTTTTAGTCGATTCTTCTTTGTCTTTGTCTGGAGAGTTCCTGTTGTCCATTGGGTGTTTTAGTCAATTCCTCTTTGTCTTTGTCTGGAGAGTTCCTGCTGTCCATTGGGTGTTTTAGTCGATTCCTCTTTGTCTTTGTCTGGAGAGTTCCTGCTGCCCATTGTGTGTTTTAGTCGATTCCTCTTTGTCTTTGTCTGGAGAGTTTCTGCTGTCCATTGGGTGTTTTAGTCTATTCCTATTTGTCTTTGTCTGGAGAGTTCCTGCTGTCCATTGGGTGTTTTAGTCGATTCCTCTTTGTCTTTGTCTGGAGCGTTCCTGCTTTCCATTGGGTGTTTTAGTCGATTCCTCTTTGTCTTTGTCTGGAGAGTTCCTGCTGCCCATTGTGTGTTTTAGTCGATCCCTCTTTGTCTTTGTCTGGAGGGTTCCTGCTGTCCATTGGGGGTTTTAGTCGATTCCTCTTTGTCATTGTCTGGAGAGTTCCTGCTGTCCATTGGGTGTTTTAGTCGATTCCTCTTTTTTATAATTGTTTATTTTTTAAAGATTTTTAAAAAACACATTGTTTTCTTCTAAGCCATCCTCTTCTCCTCATCATCATATCATCATTATCATTATCATCATCATCATCATCATCATCATCATCATCATCATCATCATCATCATCATCATCATCAATTTTTTTACATTCCTTTATTGCTATTAAAGAAAATAACAGATACTGGCATACACAAAATCTACACAGACATAGACAGGCAGAGAGATGAGAGACAGACACACAGACAGACAGACAGACAGAAAGATAGAGATGTCAGACTTTCCGAGTAACAATGTTTAGGCAAGCTCAACTACTTTTATCCATTTTCGCCATTCATTAGTAAACTTATTGAGATTTTTTCCCCCTTTACCATAAGCAATATATTTCTGAACATTGTAATATTCTTTAGTCAAATTTACCAGTGCCGTACATTAAGTGAGCTATGCAAACATCTAGTTTTGTATATATAATGCTTAATAAAAAGAATAATTTCATTGTCAATTCTATTATGATTTCCTGCTTGCTCGATACATCCAAAAATAATATTTTCTTTAATTATTGAAAAGGGAATGGCAAGTGCATTTAAGAAATTTTCAAAATTTGTCAAAAAGATTCGTACTTCAGTGCACTCCCATAGGATATGAATAATTGTCTCCCTTTCCATAAACATAAAAGACACAGAGGGTTATTTATTAGTCTAATCTTAAATAAATATGAATTTGTTGTTAAAATGTAATGATTTATTCTAAATTGTAACCATTGTAACTTTGTGTTATTTGCTTCCCTGAATGGAATAGCATATACTTTTTTTCCATGTTTCCTTATTATAATCAAAAACAGTTCCCCATTTATTTTGTCCTGTGACTGTGATATTTTTTAGAATAAGAACTTTATAGAACTCCTGTGATCCCCTTTTTTTTAATATAACTTCAAGATTTAATGGTATGATTGGGTAACTCATCATCTTGTTGGGTACATTGTGATTCTTAATGTATTTCTTTATGCTCTTTATCACTCCTTGATACTGAAGATAATTTGTTATTGAACCATGAATAGTACAAAATTCATTGAAAGAGGAAAAGGAACAAGTTCTAATATCTTTAACTAAATCATTGATAATTACAATCCCCTTATTGAACCAATTTCTATAGAAAATGTCATTATAACCAATCGTTATGTTTTTGTTATACAATATGGGTGTCTTAAATAAGAAATGATCCTCCTTTCTTTACATTTCTACTTTAGTGCTCAGTCTATACCATGCCTTATAAACATCCTTCCAAAAAATATTTTTACAATTAGACCCAATATTTTTTTTTTTTTTATATTGTTTTATTTTTTCAAGTTTTTTGTTACATCTACATCAAACAGACATTACACACAAACTCTCACTTGTAGA
>NW_018479703.1:3881-5445 GCF_002113885.1 Mizuhopecten yessoensis | reverse complement strand
GAGAGAGAGAGAGAGAGAGAGAGAGAGAGAGAGAGAGAGAGAGAGATATATCTGGGCCAGTAAAATAAAACAAAATAAAAAAAGTTAATTAAGAATTATCTAGGAATCGAGGAGAGACGGAGAACTTGAATAATATTAAAAGCTGTTTTTACCTTGGTATTATTAAAATTACACTTCCGCATAGTCTAATATTTTTATCCATTTTCTCCATTCTTTCTCAAACCTATCCTGTGCAGAATCACCTTGACAGTTTAATGTTCTTTAATCATGTTAACTAAGGCATTTGGGCTAAACGTTTGATGTCGACATCTTGTCTTATAAATATAAAACTTAATAATAATTAAAATTTCATTGTCAATTCTATTATGTCATATTCTCGTTTGCTACCAATAATCCAAAAAGAAAACTGATTTTATTGAATGAAAATAGGATAAAAAGTGCATCTAACAATCTTTCAAAACTTTGTAAAAAATTCTGTACTTTTCTACATTCCCACAAAACATGAATGATCGTTTCTTGTTCTAAATTACAAAGTGTACAGAGTGGACTTGTCACTAATCCTACTTTAAACATTAATGAATTTGTTGTCAAAATATGATGAACAATTCTATGCTGAAACCATTGTAGTCTTGAATTTTTTGTTATTCTAAAAGGGGTCTTATATATATCATTCCAATTAAAATTATTCAAATCCAATTTTTCTTCCCATTTTCTCCTGCCAGTAGCAATAGTATCTTTTTTTACCATAAGATTATACAAATCTTTTATCCCTTTTACTCTTTTAAAGAAAAATTTAACATTACAGGGTATGATAGGGTATACAATAGCATCCTTTTTACAATCAATTTTAGCTAAATATTTCCTTATTGTAGTTAATACACCATGATATTGGAGAAAATTTGTATTTACCTGATAAATTTGAGCAAATTCTTGAAATGTGTAAAAAGTGCAAGTCTCAATGTCTTTTATTAAGTCATAAATTATAGTCACTCCTTTATTATACCATGTCTTGAAAAATATTGATTTTCCCCCATTAGTAAAATTCCTATTGTACCATAATGGCATTTTCAAAATACAACTTTCATTAATTTGTTTCACCCGCTCCATTCATTTAACCTTCTCCATGCTTTAAAGACATCTTTCCAAAAATAATTTGTGCACTTATTAAGACATATTGAAATGTAATCACTTCCACAATGAGATAGCATATGTAAGTCAATATGTGTTTCTAAGATAACTTGCCACTTGCCCGACTTCTGATATCATCTCCGTATCCACCCTAATTTTAAGGAATCGATGAATGACCTTATATTAACCATTTTAAGACCCCCTTCAAAATAACTTTGAAATATCACATCTCTCCTTATTTTATCAGTTTTACTGTTCCATAAAAAGTTAAAGAGAATATTATTTAATTGATTAAAAAAAAGATCATCAGGATTTGGCAATGCAATAAATAAATGGTTAAATTGTGATATCATTAAAGATTTCATCAGATAGATTCTACCTATAGGAGTAAGTGATCTTCTGTTCCATGCCATGATAAGTGCTTTAAGTTTAATTA
>NW_018479703.1:0-1540 GCF_002113885.1 Mizuhopecten yessoensis | reverse complement strand
ATTTTCTGAAATAAGAAAAAAATCTAAACGAGACTGTTTTAATGGGTTCTTCTTTCTCCAGGTATATCTTTTACTATCTTGATGCAATTCTCTAAAAATGTCTACCATTGAATAGTTTTCCATAATTTCAATAACTTTTTCTCTTGCTTTTTTATTATTAATGTTCTTATAGCTTTTGTCATAATCTAACTCAGGATCTAATACTAAGTTGAAATCTCCACATCTAATAAATTTGTCATTTCCAAAGTCGTCAATTGTGTCAGTTAAAATATCAAAAAAATAGGTGTGTCTGTATTTGGACCATATAGCGTGATCAATGTAACATGTGAACCCTCTAAATCAATATCAAGGGCTAAAAAATTTCCTGACATTTCTTTCCTTTCCCTTTTCACCTTAATTTCAAAATTATTATTTATAAGAATAGCTACCCCAGTACAGTTTCCAAAACCATGCCGTAAGGCGGAAGTGAAAAACAACCGGAAGTAGTACAGTAATATATTAAGCAAGAGGCTTGATTTTCCGGATTTTAAATAGATTAATTAGAAAAACGATCAGACACCCTTCCGGACTGTTTCACATTATGAAGAAAACGTTATATAAAATTATTTAGATGTATTCCAACGAATATGTCATGAAACGTACATTTTATAATATCAACAATATCAAAATTGACACAAAGAATCTTGAATCGACAGTAAAGTACAGAAAAAAAGACGTTAGTCTTCTTCAGTGGAGCGTTATCCTATCATATAAAACTTACCGGAATACATTTTAGAAAAAAATATCCACAGCATACCTTCCAAATACACAGACATATCAGTGACACATCGTGAACACACTTCCAAACCATACTGATCGGTATAACCAGAGGAGTCCATCTCTGGCGGCCACACGTATACATGTACGCGAGCCTATAGTCAGATACCGATCTCACACTCAATAATAACACTTTTCACACAGTTCCGTAGAATCTGTCTCTTAGTTCCTAAAATTGTTGTCATCTGCAAGATACTGATCCGTCAGCTCTGTAGCGTATGGCAGTCTTCGTTTCTTGTCATTGGTTAGCACTGCGCATAATTTTCCATCCACACTAAAAGTATGTTTGACACTTTTAAGTCTGTATGCTTCCTTAAGTGTTTCTTGATTTATTCTTGTCAAATCTTCGAAAACAATTTGTCCTTTTCCCTTCAATTTACGTCTGTTGTTTAGTATCTGGGCCTTTTTCCTTCTGTGGGTCATTTTACAGATGATCGTCCGTGGCCTGTTTCTGTCAAAACGCCCGAGTCTATGCGCAATGTCTATGTCGTTGCTCTGTATATCCACCTCCAAAGAATCCTTTACAAATGTCACTACTTTCTCTACACACTCCTCAATTGTTTCTTTATCCATTGTATCGCTAAGGCCAACAATCCTGATTGAATTTTTCCTGCCTTGCTGTTCCAAATCATTTACTTTGTACACTAGTCCAGTATTCATACTGTCTGATTCTGTGGCTCTTCTTCTAATTTTTCCACTTTCTCTTTCAAGCTGTCGTTCTCTT
>NW_018479702.1:12999-26054 GCF_002113885.1 Mizuhopecten yessoensis | reverse complement strand
GGAGTAGGGAAAGGAAGAAGAGGAGCAAAAGGAGTAGGGAAAGGAAGAAGAGGAGTAGAAGGAGTAGGGAAAGGAGGAAAAGGAGCAAAGGGAGTAGGGAAAGGAGGAAGAGGAGCAGAAGGATTAGGGAAAGGAGAAAGAAGAGCTGGAGGAGTAGGGAAAGGAAGAAGAGAAGCAGAAGGAGTAGGGAAAGGAAGAAGAGGAGCAGAAGGAGTAGGGAAAGGAGGAAAAGGAGATGGAGGAGTAGGGAAAGGAAGAAGAGGAGCTGGAGGAGTAGGGAAAGGAAGAAGAGGAGCAGAAGGAGTAGGGAAAGGAGGAAAAGGAGATGGAGGAGTAGGGAAAGGAAGAAGAGGAGCTGGAGGAGTAGGGAAAGAAAGAAGAGGAGCAGAAGGAGTAGGGAAAGGAGGAAAAGGAGATGGAGGAGTAGGGAAAGGAAGAAGAGGAGCTGGAGGAGTAGGGAAAGGAAGAAGGGGAGCGGAAGGTGTAGGGAAAGGAAGAAGAGGAGCTGGAGGAGTAGGGAAAGGAGGAAAAGGAGATGGAGGAGTAGGGAAAGAAAGAAGAGGAGCAGAAAGAATAGGGAAAGGAGGAAGAGGAGATGGAGGAGTAGGGAAAGGAAGAAGAGGAGCAGAAGGAGTAGGGAAAGGAAGAAGAGGAGTAGAAGGAGTAGGAAAAGGAAGAAGAGGAGCAGAAGGAGTAGGGAAAAGGAAGAAGAGGAGCAGAAGGAGTAGGAAAAGGAAGAAGAGGAACAGAAGGAGTAGGGAAAGGAAGAAGTGGAGCTGGAGAAGAAGGAAAAGGAAGAAGAGAAGCAGAAGGAGTAGGGAAAGGAAGAAGAGGAGCAGAAGGAGTAGGGAAAGGGAGAAGAGGAGCTGGAGGAGTAGGGAAAAGAAGAAGAGGAGTTGGAGGAGTAGGGAAATGAAGAAGAGGAGCAGAAGGAGGAGAGAAAGGAAGAAGAGAAGCTGGAGAAGAAGGAAAAGGAGGAAGAGGAGCTGGAGGAGTAGGGAAAGGAAGAAGAGGAGCAGAAGGAATGGGGAAAGGAAGAAGAGGAGCTGGAGAAGAAGGAAAAGGAATAAGAGGAGCTGGAGGAGCAGGAGAAGGTGGCATACCGACAGCTAATGCTGTAGTGGTCTTTTCCGTGGTCCCCGTGGATACGGTTGATGTTGATCCTTTGAAACATAAAAGCTGGAACGTGTCATCAAAGCGAAATATTGCTCAAACTTAACAAAACAAGATGCTTTGATTTTTCAAAGTAACAAAACAATTGCCTTTAAAAATAATTATCAATGTTAAATTATGCCACTCCTATCTAAATAACAGCCTGACAGGCATTCAGTTAGTAGAGGAAGCTTGAATATATCCATATCTTACACAGAATTTTTAAAATGATATTATTTCTTCTGGCACGGATAACATGTTATATTAGGAGAAATGATCTAGATCTGTGGCGGCCAAAAGTTGTAAATATTGTATATTTATAAAGGGTTTTATGGTCACAATCCTTTATTTCTAAAAATTAAACATTTGTCCATCTTTCTTATCTTTAGTATCATTGGTGAGTCCATAATGAAAGAAACTAACATATGGTACATTTAAATGCATACGTTTTTGGCTGTTTGAATCGACAAACTCAAGCTTAAATGGATGCAACTTATTTTTATTTTGAACTAATATATGCAACATTTAAAGTATACAAAAATTAAAAAAAAAAAAAAGCAAACGACGGGGTTGTAAAACCTGATATCTGATATATTTACACAAATTATTTAAATGTAAATTATCATATGTAAATAGAATAGACACTCTATCACACATTGTTTTGGCTCTATCCACTGCGCCACCAGACTACCCTAAGTTAAATAGTAATCAGCTGTGTGCCAACATAATATGAATTATGAAGTTCACATATGTACAGATTTCAAAATATTTTGGCAGTGAGCCAATATTTGGTAGCCAGCTGACCACTGACGGTTAGTGAGAACAATAGACCACTGAAGGTTAGTGAGAATAGCTGACCACTGAAGGTTAGTGAGAACAGCAGACCACAGAAGGTTAGTGCGAACAGCAGAACACTGAAGTTTAGTGAGAACAGCTGACCACTGAAGGTTAGTGAGAACAGCAGACCACTAAAGGTTAATGAGAACAGCAGACCACCGAAGGTTAGTGAGAACAGCAGACCACAGAAGGTTAGTGAGAACAGCAGACCACTGAAGTTTAGTGAGAACAGCTGACCACTGAAGGTTAGTGAGAACAGCAGACCACTGAAGTTTAGTAAGAACAGCTGACCACGGAAGGTTAGTGAGAACAAGAGACCACTGAAGGTTAGTGAGAATAGCTGACCACTGAAGGTTAGTGAGAACAATAGACCACGGAAGGTTAGTGAGAACAATAGACCACTGAAGGTTAGTGAGAATAGCTGACCACTGAAGGTTAGTGAGAACAATAGACCACGGAAGGTTAGTGAGAACAATAGACCACTGAAGGTTAGTGAGAATAGCTGACCACTGAAGGTTAGTGAGAACAGCTGACCACTGAAGGTTAGTGAGAACAATAGACCACGGAAGGTTAGTGAGAACAATAGACCACTGAAGGTTAGTGAGAATAGCTGACTACTGAAGGTTAGTGAGAACAGCAGACCACTGAAGGTTAGTGAGAACAGCTGACCACTGAAGGTTAGTGAGAACAGCTGACCACTGAAGGTTAGTGATAACAGCTGACCACTGAAGATAAGTGTGAACAGCAGACCACTGAAGTTTAGTGAGAACAGCTGACCACGGAAGGTTAGTGAGAACAATAGACCACTGAAGGTTAGTGAGAATAGCTGACTACTGAAGGTTAGTGAGAACAGCTGACCACTGAAGGTTAGTGAGAACAGTTGACCACTGAAGGTTAGTGAGAACAGCTGACCACTGAAGGTTAGTGAGAACAGCTGACCACGGAAGGTTAGTGAGAACAGCAGACCACGGAAGGTTAGTGAGAACAGCTGACCACTGAAGTTTAGTGAGAAAATACCGGATATTTTCCTGCTCATGTTTGTTATATTACCAGTAAATAGGCTTAGATTGCACATCGTGGTTGAACAACATCTTTCATGTTCATTAGATCGTCTGTTATTCCCAAGATGACGTCGTCCTATCACTGCTCCGATCCCATTGGTTGTTCCACATGACTGTTACAGTAGAAATTGTGTATTAGTTTTACTGGAAGAACTTCTTCCATTATGTGGGAAATTAAATGTTGATGAAAAGCAAACGGCGATGTTCCTATTTAAACATTGAATTGCTTTCAGTTACGGTTTATAGGCAATAAGAATACTCATCGCATTACAGGAAAATGACACGAACTGCGTTAAAACATATATAACAGGGTTGCCTACTCTCACGGCGTGTTATAATATAGTTAAATATTATTGCTTTCATTATTCATGGTTCGAATAGTTAACTTCTCGCCCGAAAAATCCAAACGAGAGTCAAACGTGACATCTGTATTGTTAGTTGTCTTTTTGGTCTCTTTCCTATTACTACTCATTTCGGTTTAACGTAGTATACCCATAGGGTTCAAAAGAGGAACAGCAGTGCAAATATAAAGATACGGTGGTAAACTATGTCAGGGCATGGTTTGTATAAACAATTAACAGGCAGGACATCAGGATGAAAATGATTACTGACTGACAATGTCTGTAATGTGATCGGTAGCATGTTTTATTTTATTTCTATAACAATAAATGTCTCCAGTGTATGATAGATTGGGTTTCAGACAAAACAGCGTCAGTATAACTTAGTCTCTAGTGTAGTTTAACATCATTTGATATCATTACATTTATTTTCTTGACTAAAGTGGGGGGTTTCCTGCAAAAACCAATGCACAGTTGGTGTTTTTACTTGTACATCACACTGATATATTGCTCTTATAAAACGGAGAGAAAACGAGTCACAATTTACATCTTATGCACAAATATCAGCTTTATCTTGCCTGTGCTTTCACAAAACTCTTGAAAAAATATTCAGGGTTTTTCGCCATAATTTCGAACGTACTCTGCTTATTAACATACCGGGGAGATGTTTACAAATAGGGGGTCACACTCGTCACCATAACAGCCTTGTGCGGTAAAGGAATTACGATGAGCGCAAAAAGCGAAAAAATAATTAGCGGGTATACTCCTAAGAACAAAATAAACAATGTCCGACGCTCTTAGGCCCGACTCAATAGTCCATTATATAACAACAACTATTAGCCAAGTCTCTAATCTTATATTGATCTCTCCAATTGACCCGGCTGAAAGCGATAAGGGGGTCTTAAGTTGGGAGGGTGTTGGAGTATTTTTGAAAACAGATGAAAACATGACCCAAAGTATTTCGTCCGAACGGGAAATCGAGGTCCGGCCCTTGCAAAGGCGAGTGCTCTAGCCATTGTGCCACCCGACCATCATGAGTAATACATTGAATTCCAGTGTGGCATTATCGTATATTATGAAGTATATCACATTTCGTATCTTGGATTTTTGTCAGTGCCCCGATTTGTATCATGAAATTGAAATCGGGCATAAGTACAGCTGTTGGTAATTATAAATATAAACTTATTCATTTAAAAAAAAATATGAAACAACTTTTGTACTCTTGTTGGCCTTGATGTTAGCGCGCGGGGGTCTTAATGTGGGAGGAAACCGGAGTACCAGGAGAAAACAAACGTAGTCGGGCAGGTTACCCCGTGCCATTTCACGTCCGATCTGATACTCGAACCTCGGCCGCCTTGGTGAAAGGCAAGTGCGCTATCCACAGCGCCACCCGATTACTCAAAATCAGCTATTTGTATTCGCTATGTGACTTTATCAAATGTAAATAATAGTGATGATAATCATTGCATGCTTAACTGCCTACAAGCACAGAAGGGGTTATTAGGACCAATACATGATATATGAGCATGTCAAGCAAATTGTAACACAGCAACCGTAAACACACGTAACAGTTGATAATAGTAATGTTTATTCATAGACGTGAATCAACAATCTCATTAAAGGTACATGTACAGGTGGTTACAACAGCTCATCAACGTATGGTAGTATTTCACGTTGTGTCACTGACTTCGAGCTAAGTAACTAGGCCTGTGCCAAACCATGGCCACACTCCCCATACTCTGTCTCTCTGAACCTGGGTCCAAATTGACTTGTCCCTTCTCATGGCCAATTCCCGACTCCCTGATAAGGGGATGCACCCCATTAAATACCTCTCCAGTACAAAGCTTACAACATTGGCTGCAGCCATCATATATCATTAGATCGACAAACCTGTCATAACAAACTTTCGGGTACATACATACATGACCACTTGGTACACGTATACACGATGCGCTGTCAATTCCCTGTCATAATTATGTAACTAACGTGACCGATAATCTACCCGATTCACGGTCGTTTCCCCCGGTCAAAATATTTCACAGGTTTGTTTACATCTTTTAATTAAATAAAGCCCATTAATTGATTAAATCAACCATATTGGTAAAGTTCATTTTGTCACAAAATGTCATCAGACCAATATAGAGGTTTAAAACAAACGTCAACTGGATTATTAGAAGTTACTATAGTAAGTGATGTCTTTCTGTTCGTGACATATCATGCATTGAGGCTGGTTTTTGCACGTCAATAAATAAGAATGGGTAATGAAAAGAATGTTAAAATCGGACATATTTACAACAGTCAGGTTGTTTTTGAAATAGAACAATAAGAAGAAGTAACAAATACTTACTGCGGCCGATTTACATCCGAGTGTGTGTTTCAGCTGCGAGTGTTCATCCATATAAGACAACGCACTACAGACCTACAACCGATCATCACCATATTGTCGTTAGTGAAACCGTAACAAATTATTAATCATCAAATACATTCGACAGAAAATTCAAAACAAATATTCGCTATTGATTTTACGATTTTAGTAGGGTCATCAGATTGATCAAAGATTGTCACGCTACAGAGGTGTTTTTTTTCAAACGTAAGCAGTTCGAAGCGCCGCACGGGTTTGATCTGTTAACACTTCCAGTGCTTCCTCATGCAGTAAAACCTTCTGGGAAATTGAGGCCACATACTATCTACAAAAATATGATAGTTAACCACTGCGATATCTGTGTTTATTACATTTTACTAACGAAATATCATAAACTCTCCCATTGATAAAGTGCATCTTCAATGCAGTGAATAAATACGGAACAGTATATAAATATGACATTCATTAGCAGGTGATAGTGAATATTGTCAACCCGAGAAAACCATTGTCACCAGAGGCGAAGCTGAGGGTGACAATGGGTTTTTGAGTGTTGACAATATCGGGACCTCCGAACACTAGACCGAGGTTCAATCTCGGGACCCCCGAACTCTAGACCGAGGTTCAATCTCGGGACCCCCGAACACTAGACCGAGGTTCAATCCCGGGACCCCCGAACTCTAGACCGAGGTTCAAACTCGGGACCTCCGAACTCTAGACTGCCGCTCTAACCAAGGAGAAAGAGAAATACAACGACGAGACCGATGCACGAATAGAAGTACGTCTTTACAGACTCAAGTTATGTTGGAACTGCCGACCGCAAAACCATGTATCAACGGAAAAGCATGTCAAAGTGAAATATTGAAACATTATACCCCAGATTATTCCCTGTTAAGGACTCGTGCAACAAAATAAGCCAATACGCAAGAGTTTCATACGTGTGTAGTTCCTATCTAAAATAAGATGCAGTTAATTACTGCACATATAGGTTACCGATGATTATTAATGAGAAACGGATGTAACATTTCTAAATGAATGAAGTTTTTCGCAGAAGATATTGTTTGAAAATATTTTCATATCTATATGAGGATTTGCGCAGCGATAATAAGTGGGGGTTATGTCTCTTTATTGTCACCGGATGTGCTTGTGAAAGTTCCCAGGGGTATGATAATTCTTACTTGTATAGGTCATTATACTTTTTGTAGCCTTTATAATCATGTACCCATGAATTCCGTCTTTTCGTATTGCAGAGTAATCTTCTCTTGTGAGCAGGTATTGCTTGTTACGTCATTTGTTTGTGAGAGTAGCGTCATCATTTTTTGAGAAAACGACGTAATTTTCTCACACAAACCAATGACGTAACAATCAATACCTGCTCACAAGAGAAGATAACTCTGCAATACGCAAAGACGGAATACAGACTGTTGTCACTGGTGTTGATTTTCAAATAATATATCCAGCAGTTGAAGTGTACAGTTATACCATGCATTAAGTGTTTAAGCTGCACTAGTCCTTAACCCTTTCACCCTTATGTAACTTGAGTAGACTCTACCATGTATTGATATGGATGAGTCCATTATGGTCTACAGTGGTGAAAGGGTTAAACAGTTGATGTTAATATTAGGTGCTACTTAACCTCATCCGGGTTACAGAGAGCAAACCCTGGACACGTGGTAGGGTCGTCCACATGTTGGCACGTAGTACAGAACAAGGCGTCTGAAAGTAGAAACCGTCATATGTTGCACTACTCTCGAGGTCATTTACTGTGAATTCATTGATTTTCGTGGTGGATATATTTTCGTTGATTTGGAAGATACTCATAATCCAAGAAAATAATGTAATCATAACAATGTTAAAACAAGTCCTGTAAATTATATGATCAAGATGAAGAGAAAGTCCTAAGAACAATGATTCCACTTATACAATGTGAATCTGCGGAGCGGTATATGAATAAAGTGCACACAGCATCTGTTTATGGCCTTATAATCAAATTAAAACCCTTAACACCATAAAGCGCATTGCTCGTTAATGTTCATCTGTTTCATATGGCACAAGAATACTTTTCTATTAATACTTGTTTTGCAGAGACGAGAAACTAAGGGATCGAGTATGGGACTCCTTGTTTTCACCACTTTGGAACCTATCACTTTGTGTCAAACACACTATTACGTCAAAGGTATATTTACCTACTATACTGGGGGAAACGAGGACGGTGAACAACAGGTACGTGTGTGACGTCATCTGTCAACGAATCAAAATTGTATTACTTATATTATATGACATGAAAAATTGAGGTAAGGATTTTTATCTCTTGGACAAGATCGGAAGCCAACGTCAAGAAGCATGAAAACACAAAGCAGACAGGAAATGGCAACAATGCGTAAGAATGTTAATGACGTCAAACAGAAACAGTAAAGTCGATGAAAACAGTAATGATATATTATTAATATACAACATTTATATAGCGCCCTATATAATTTGCAAAATTACTCTAAAGCGCTTCACAACGTATGGATAATAGTATTAGATATAATTGTTAAACAAAAAAAGGCTTGCAATCACCATTATACATTAAGCAATAAAATAATCATCTCAATGTGCACACTTAAATAAATAGATAAATAAATAAAGGGTGGTATGTACATGACGTCTGTGCAAAGAGACTAAAATGCAGACTTGAAGAGGTGGGTCTTTTTATCTCTTGAATTTGGCCATGGTATTCGACTTTCTAATAGGAAATTGTAAACTATTCCACAACGTGGCCGAAAGCCTCCCAAAGCACCGGTTTCCATAGGTCACAGTCCAGTACAGTAACACAAAATGGATAGAAAATAGCATTAAACAGTTACTTAAAGGCAAAACACTTTTAAACACGAATTAAAAGTGGGAAGGAAAGGGCGTTAGAACAGCGTAGATAGGGGTATAAATAGGAATAACCAATTAATAGACATCAACAGCGGGAACTGATCTGGAGATTGTGAATCAGTAGGATGAAACACCGTTGTGAATAGCAGGAACCATTTGTATTGACAAATGTTTATCAATAGCCTCCTCACAAACATAGAGTACAGGTAACAAGTTAATATCACTACATAGATCCCTATACGTTATATTAACCCGTACGTGCTGAAAGCGTTACTTTCTAGCCAATTCGAGATAGTGCTCCATCTGCTGTCTAAGAGGTTTACAACTCTGGATACGAATAAACTTCTTTCACTAATTATATTTCAGTTTCTACAGGGAACATAACAAAATATATAGTCACGTTACGTCCAAGCTCCCGGGCCTAGCCCTTCATAAGGAGTTGAATGGTCTTCACCCCTTGATTGATTGATTGATTTATAGGTTTTACGTCAGCTTCACTACCGAGTAGTTCGGTTATCCAGCAGACGACTCTTCATCCCTATGTTACATCCCTATGTTAAGGGCTAAAGCCCAAAGCTTGAACGTAGAGGGACTGTTGCTATCGCTATTGAACACGAATGGTTCCCGTCTTTATACTAAACCAACTATCCCGATTCATTATTTTGGCCATTAACTCATATATCCAACTCAAATTGGATATATACAGTAGCGTACTAATATTTTGTTGTAAAACGCAGCTTTGTTGGCTAGGCTTATCCTAGGGTAACGTGTTTGTAACGCCTCACTGTTTTCACTAACATTCAGTCATAATTTACGAACCCGTCGTTATCATATCTTGAGCCGTATAATGGCCGACACTACGTTTCTGACGTTAAAGTTTAACAGCATTTGTTAAAATAGTCTTGCTTAAATAAAGCACATGCTAAATGTGGATAGAAAAGACATAATGTATAGAAAGTCAAAAATGATTACTGAGATGAACCTTTGACAAACACACACCTTTATAACTACCAGCTGTTTGTAGGGGCAGAACAATTGGAAATCCAACATCAGAGCTGAAGCAGGAATCCTAAAGTATTGATTGGGAAACAAATTTTAACATGAACTATAAAACGCAGAGGGAAATAGTATTACACACTACAAATAGAGTGGAAAGAAAACAGATGGTTACTCAACAGATAACAATATAAAGTCATGTTAAAAGGTGACGGTTAAATAAGATGAAAATAGTATTTCGTGAAAGGTAAAATAGCTTAGGAAGTACTGCAAACTTCGCGGTTTTGCATAAATCTACGTATCTGTCGGATCGTTTCTTCGCGGATTAGAAAAGAGCATTTAGATTGAAGCCTTAGATGATTGTCGCGGGATTCATTTTTCGCGGAAAATCTATAACGGCGAACATCGTAAAATCAGATTTACACGAAAACACAGACCTGTAAAGAAGTACTAATGAAATTGTTAAACATCGTTTACAAATAGCATATGGCAGATCAAATATCTAGTAACCATAGTGTAGTTTGGAATCTAGTGAATGGACTGCAAATTACAAGCATTACACCTATACATAGTCTGTATAAATGTTGATGTATCGTATATCATATATCCAGGTTTTAGAGAGAGTATCCAGGTTTTAGAGATAGTATCCAGGTTTTAGAGAGAGTATCCAGGTTTTAGAGATAGTATCCAGGTTTTAGAGAGAGTATCCAGGTTTTAGAGGGAGTATCCAGGTTTTAGAGAGAGTATCCAGGTTTTAGAGATAGTATCCAGGTTTTAGAGAGAGTATCCAGGTTTTAGAGATAGTATCCATGACTCCGTTTGTTGGTAAACAGTGTTTTTTAACTTCTGTGTTATCTCAAAATATCAAATTTCGGGAAAATCACACAACATCTGACTAACTTACCTGTGACGATGGACAATTCTCTGAGTGGTATCTCTAAGCGGAGGTCAAAGGTTATAGATAAGAGATCGTGGTCAGAGACTCTACTGGTGCAAATTCGTGCGTATCGAATTTGACCGAGAAACTACATGTACATACATATCAACTCAGGTTTGTAAATAGACCACGTGTTTTCTTGAAATACATTTATAAGTAATTATTAATTTCCCAAAAACTTCGTGCACTTTAAAACCCATAAAGTTTCGAGAACTCGGTTGCTTTCGGTCGATAGTCCATAACCTCTAAAAAAAAACTTCGTTTTCATTAAATGGTTATGTCACATAAAAAATCACAACAATGTCACCATTTCGATCAGTGGTGTACCGTCAGGTGTGTGTGGTGTACCGTCAGGTGTGTGTGGTGTACCGTCAGGGGTGTGTGGTGTGCCGTCAGGTGTGTGTGGTGTACCGTCAGGAGTGTGTGGTGTGCCGTCAGGGGTGTGTGGTGTACCGTCAGGTGTGTGTGGTGTAGCGTCAGGTGTGTGTGGTGTACCATCAGGTGTGTGTGGTGTACCGTCAGGGGTGTGTGGTGTACCGTCAGGTGTGTATGGCGTGCGGTCAGGTGTGTGCGGTGTCCCGTCAGGTGTATGTGGTGTGCCGTCAGGTGTGCGTGGTGTACCGTCAGGAGTGTGTGGTGTGCCGTCAGGTGTGTGTGGTGTGTACCGTCCGGTGTGTGTGGTGTACCGTAAGGTGTGTGTGGTGTACCGTCAGGGGTGTGTGGTGTGCCTTCAGGGGTGTGTGGTGTGCCGTCAGGTGTGTGTGGTGTGTACCGTCCGGTGTGTGTGGTGTACCGTAAGGTGTGTGTGGTGTACCGTCAGGTGTGTGTGGTGTACCATCAGGTGAGTGTGGTGTAGCGTCAGGTGTGTGTGGTGTACCATCAGGTGTGTGTGGTGTGCCGTCAGGTGTGTGTGGTGTGCCGTCAGGTGTGTGTGGTGTGTACCGTCAGGTGTGTGTGGTGTACCGTAAGGTGTGTGTGGTGTACCGTCAATGCTTGGTTGGAACCGATACTTCTTGGCCTGTAAATGTACTCCTCAATACTCTAACGGCACGAGTACTGAAAGCACTCGTTGTGCCATTGTGACTTCTTCAATCCACGTCATCTTGTCAACATTAAGGGTCTCAGTTAGGTATAGCTTTGTTGTGTCAACATTAAGGGTCTCAGTTAGGTATAGCTTTGTTGTGTCAACATTAAGGGTCTCAGTAAGGTATAGATTTGTTGTGTCAACATTACGGGTCTCAGTTAGGTATAGATTTGTTGTGTCATCATTAAGGGTCTCAGTTAAGTATAGCTTTGTTGTGTCAACATTACGGGTCTCAGTTAGGTATAGCTTTGTAGTGTCAGCATTGAGGGTCTTTAGTAAGGTATAGTTTTGTTGTGTCAACATTAAGGGTCTCAGTTAGGTATAGTTTTGTTGTGTCATCATTAGAGGTCTCATTTAAGTATAGCTTTGTTGTGTCAACATTAAGGGTCTCAGTTAGGTATAGCTTTGTTGTGTCAACATTACGGGTCTCAGTTAGGTATAGATTTGTTGTGTCATCATTAAGGGTCTCAGTTAAGTATAGCTTTGTTGTGTCAACATTAAGGGTCTCAGTTAGGTATAGCTTTGTTGTGTCAACATTAAGGGTCTCAGGTAGGTATAGCTTTGTTGTGTCATCATAAAGGGTCACAATTAGGTATAGCTTTGTTGTGTCAGCATTAAGGGTCTCAGTTAGGTATAGCTTTGTTGTGTCAGCATTAAGGGTCTCAGTTGGGTATACCTTTGTTGTGTCAGCATTAAGGGTCTCAGTTAGGTTAGTTTTGTTGTGTCAACATGAAGGGTCTCAGTGAGGTATAGTTTTGTTGTGTCAACATTAAGGGTCTCAGTTAGGTAAAGCTTTGTTGTGTAAACATTAAGGGTCTCAGTTAGGTATAGTTTTGTTGTGTCAACATTAAGGGTCTCAGTTAGGTTAGTTTTGTTGTGTCAACATGAAGGGTCTCAGTGAGGTATAGCTTTGTTGTGTCAACATTAAGGGTCTTAGTTAGGTTAGTTTTGTTGTGTTAACATTAAGGGTCTCAGTGAGGTATAGCTTTGTTGTGTAAACATTAAGGGTCTCAGTTAGGTATAGCTTTGTTGAACCCAAACTAATTTCGTTAATGCATTACGAACTGATCAAACACTAAAACAATGATAGATTTAATTTGAAGGTATTTTATTCATTTAAATATTAATAAGTGGGAATACAAGCCAATCACAGTAATAGTCAGTACCTATAACGTCAAACAGATTGATCAGGAATCTCTAAAAATACATCAAAGTTGAAATTCAACAAACATTAAAAGGAATGTAATACTTAAGATGAAATAAGTTTATAATAGTGTGTTGTTGTTGACCAGTCTCTGATTTCACTGGTTTATTGTCGTTATGTGTTAACACTGAGTACTAACTCTGACCCAGACTCTGGATTCACTGGTTTATTGTCGTAATGTGTTAACACTGAGTACTAACTCTGACCCAGTCTCTGGATTCA
>NW_018479702.1:6171-9074 GCF_002113885.1 Mizuhopecten yessoensis | reverse complement strand
TCTCTCTCTCTCTCTCTCTCTCTCTCTCTATCCCCTTTCATGTTCTCACTCTAGTTGAATATGATAGAAACAACATGCCTGTACAATAATATTTTGGTTTTTAATATACTTGTTATCACGATGTTGAAAGTCTGCCATCTTCGAATCGTTAATATAAATGTTTGTAACATGTGTTGGAGAGGGCTTCATATAAGTTTAATAACTTGTGCCCAATCCTTTTGTATCAATAAAATATGTTTAAACAATTGTAAAGAAAGGGGTGCGGTGCGCCAGAGACTTATATATCATATACTCTGGATGCACCTACGTTAATTTGATCAATTTAGATCAATTGTTTTTTAATCAATTGTTTTGTGTTGTATATGGTGTTCATCAAATTTTCTAAATATCAATTTGATAACAAAAAGTATATTATTTACCGTTTTTTGTCAGCACGTCAGACCAGAAACGTATACGACTCTGATCAGACACTTTGTTTTAAAAAATAAACATCGGGCGGTTAAAACAGAGGCGTATAACACCAGTGTATAAACATATGTCTCTGGTTAAAGGATTATAAAAGGGGATGGCTGGGGTAGTTTTTGGAAGTGATCTCTTCTGTGTTGTAGTCCTTACGCCAAAGGTACGAACCTTTTTATGTGGCTCTAGATGAATATTATTTACAGTAACTAGATTAACCACTTAAAAAAACACNACGTCAGGTCGTCTGAGCATTTGATCTGAGTAGGACAATAAAAGGAACACGCATGACCGGGATTAAAATGTGTCGCTCGGGGTGCGACTGAGTATCAAATCATCTGACGCGTACTGTATGTAACTCTTGTTCAAATTTATTATACACATTCAAATATTTTGTCAAATTAGTATACCTATTTGTGAAATCATTCAAACCAGAGACGTATATATTACCTTAACTTAAATCTATATGGTGGTTTTCAAATTAAACAGTCTTTCATGTTCTCAAATTTATCATGAATACAAATACACTCTTGTCGCATCAATAACATGTTTTAACTTTAAGTGACGATGATAAGATATAATGTGGTAATTGTCAACTATTTTCTTTTTAATGTGGTTGTTATGGCTGTAGTTTGGAAGAAATCTGAATGACATCTATATGCTTCGATGCTTAAAGAGCTTTAAAACATATCTGGTGAATCTAACTATGACGATGCAGTAAGCTGAAACTCGCCAAATGGATGCAATTATCAATTTACTCTTAAAAAATATATCAAACAAGAGAGGTGTAATAGGCTGGGAAGGTCTTTGTATCAGGAAATCATGGTTTCTTATATAGCGTGTGATAGCAGAGACTAGTCCATGGTATTAATGAAAGTTTGTGTTGGTTTGTTAAATCCAGATACGTTTACACAGAAATGTTAAGTTATAAGAAAAGATATTAACATACACCTCACTGTATATGCAGTTGAAGATGCATGCATCATTATTGGCAGTAAGACACAGGTAACGATATTTGATTGATCCTTGAATACATTTACATGACATATACTTGCACACATATACCACCTATAACCTCCTACATCACCTATACGTCCTATACCCTTCTACATAACCTATACGTCATATACCCTCCTACATAACCTATACGTCCTATACCCTCTTTGTCCTCCTACATCACCTATACGTCATACACCACCTATACCCTCCTACATCACCTATACGTTCTATATCCTCTTTGGGTATAGGACGTATAAGGTGATGTAGGAGGGTATAGGTGGAATAGGAAGTAAATGTGATGTAGGAGGGCAAAGGGGGTATAGTAAATATGATGTAGGAGGGCAAAGGGGGTATAGAACGTATAGGTGATGTAGGAGGGTATAGGTGGTGTAGGACGAATAGGTGATGTAGGAGGGCAAAGAACCTATACGTCCTATACCCTCTTTGCCCTCCTACATCACATATACGTCCTACACCACCTATACCCTCATATATCACCTATACGTCCTACACCACCTATACCTTCCTACATCACTTATACGTCCTACACCACCTATACCCCCCTACATCACCTTTACTCTTAAAAAATATATCAAACAAGAGAGGTGTCTTTACTTCCTATACCCCCTTTGCCCTCCTACATCACATTTACTTCCTATTCCACCTATACCCTCCTTCATCACCTTAAATAACTATGTCCTCCTACATCACCTTTACGTCCTATACCACATGTACCCTCCGACATCATCTATACCCTCTTACACCAACTATACCCTCCTACACCACCTATACTTCCTATACCTTCCTACGTCACATTTACTTCCTATACCACGTATACCCTCCTACATCATCTATACCCTCTTACATAACCTATACCATTCTACATCATCTACATCATCTATACCATTTTACACCACCTACACCATCCTACGCGTCACCTTTGCTTTCTTTACCTTCCTACGTTATCTTTATTTTCTATACCTGCATACGTCACCTTTACTTTATATACCTTCATACGTCACCTTAACTTCCTACGCCACCTATACCCTCCTACATCACCTATACTTCCTAACCCACCTATACCCTCATACGTCATCTATACTTCTTATACCACCTATACCCTCCTGCATATGTACATCACATTTAATTCCTATACCACCTATACCCTCCTACATCACCTATACCATGTATACATGTACTTCCTTTACCACCTACACCCTTCTACATCACCTACAAATGTAAACTGAATTTACCATCTATACCCTCCTGCATTTATTTAGTTACTTTATTTAAGTTATTATCTTCATTTGATTTATTTCAATATTTTTATTTCATTTTATTGATTTATTAATTAATTTGTTTTATTTATTTTATTTCATTATTTTATTTCCTTTTATTAATTAATCAATTAATTTGTTTTATTTATTCAATTTAATTATTTATTG
>NW_018479702.1:3469-5292 GCF_002113885.1 Mizuhopecten yessoensis | reverse complement strand
TTATTACCAGGGTTTTTGCCAGCTATTTTGGGAAAGGGTCCCTGAGCAGGAATTGGGAAAATATCATTGGCATTTGGCAAAAATTGGGAAATTTCATCAGTATTCCCACGTCAAGGGAAATTTTAGTTTTTATCAAATAAAACCTTCAATGTGATTTGCAAAATTTTTTCATCTAGCTGTTTCTTACAGTAAAATGTATAGCAATAAATAAACACGTCACTTTTCAGTGTTTTTGTTGATTCAATTTCAAATTCTTGTTATTTTTGTACTTTTATGTATGTGGTTGGGCAGTGCTAGAATTGTAGAATGTAGAATGCTAGCTGTGAGTGCCGGAATGGCAGCACCGGCTGTATGCTCCCCAGGGAGTTGAGAAAGTTATTGGCTGGTTGCATTAATGGCCCTATAACCAGGATACAGGGTTCAACACTAACACTAGTCTGCTAGTCCTGGACTAGTAGATTTCAGCAAGGACTAGTGCATCACCCAATTACCTCACTGGTCCTTTGGACTTGTGAAAAATATAATTATTGTTTGTAAATACTCCTTTTTTTAAATTTAGAAAACTGCATAAAATAACATATACCGGTATTTCATGATTATTCTCAAAACTTTCCTCAAACTTTACCATATTTGTATGGCAGTAGTTATTTTAAGTCCTGTGGACTGTCCCCTACTTTTGCTGTTTAATGCTGCAGATCGCGAGGTTTCCATACATCAGGAAATCTGGGACAAGTTACATTGACAAAGGACTAGTAAATAATCTATTTAACTAGTCCTGTGTACTACCAAGAAAAAAAAAGTAAGTGTCTAATCCTGGGAAAATGATTTGTGAACTGCTTTGAGACGACCTAGGAAATAGGTTGTGATGAAGCGGTATATACATTTGTAAGAACCTCAAATTATTATTATAGGCAACTACCAAAGTTTTCCCCAGATCTGTTACCACCCAGAAATACACTCATGCTAGCCCCTTCCAGGGGTCATACAGGGCTAGGATATACAATATAGTAATTAGTTCAGGGGTCATAAAGGGCTAAGATATACAACATATTAATACGTGAACTATAGGTTACAGGTTGATTTTGAAAAAAATATAAACATGCCCAACTTATGTTTCATAGTAAACATCAACATTTGTTTACTAGTTCGGGGCATTGGGCTTGTCAATTTAGGCAAATATGTAGATTTTTCATGAACCGAAAAAAAATTGGACATTGTTTACGTGAACTAGGCAAACATATGCGTTATGGTTTGAAGTGTTTCTTCCTTAAAACGGGTTTAAAAATTAAAGTTATCGACGTTTTTGACGAATCATGTTTCGCAATACAAATATTTGCGGTTTGAAAATCGCGGGCTTCAAAATTTGCCACATTCTGATTGGTTGAAAAAGACCGGAACAGGAAACTTCACTGGGAAGCCTGCATGATCAATATAAAAGTTTGGAGTGAATTTTACCAGTTTTGACCTCATCACAGACAAGTTTCATGTTTGACTCTAAATGGTCTACCAATTTTAATATGTGTTTTTCACCCTTTCAACAACTTAAAAAATACAGCTACAGGCAAAATATCAGTGTGACCTTGAATGTCAAACAATGACATTAGGTTGAAAGTGGGTCAAGGTCATTCATTTGAACAAATTTGGTAGCCCTGATTGCTACAGGCCAAATATCAGTACCCTGGGCCTTTTGGTTATTGAGAAGAAGTTGTTTGAAGATTTTAAGACATTTGACACCTGTGACCTTGAAAGTTGGTCAAGGTCATTCATTTGAACAAACTTGGTAGCCCTTCATCCCAGCATGCTACTGGCCAAATATCATCACC
>NW_018479702.1:0-2769 GCF_002113885.1 Mizuhopecten yessoensis | reverse complement strand
GTAACTCACGAGATCTGGAAAAATAAGCTACATGTAGATATGATTCGTCAATCCACCAAGGAATTAGACTAGACCTGGGTCCATGACTTTGACTGATTTTTATATGTTTCACTTTTCGAAACGTGTGAAATAATCAGTTCTTAAATATGAAAATGAAAAATTGATTAACTGATTACATGTAACGTTTTAGTCAATTTAAACTATGTGTATAATCCATTCAGATACGTGGTCACTCACAAACTCTACTAACAGGTCATTGATATATCTGGTCACACACTCTTATTATACTTATAAACCACTGAGATACCTGGTCACAATCACTGGTAATAGTTCACTGAGTTACATGTACCTAGTCACGAACAGTAACAGACGCACTACCTATGGACAACTGAGATACCTGATCACAAAAAATACAGTTCACTGAGATACCTTTACACAAAAACTTACTATAGACCACTGAGATCCCTGTGGTTACAAACTCTCACTATAGACCACTGAGATACCTGGTTACAAACACTTATCATAAATCATTGAGATACCTGGTCACTGTTATTTGCATGCATAGCCTTACGCATCGAGATATACACAGGTGTGAAAGTTAAGTGTATAATTTACAAAATTATATATGATGTAGTGTGGCAGGTTTTGACTGTATTGTATTGGAGGTAATTTGAAAGCCTTGCAGCTGTGAACACGTCAGGTTTGTTTTCAGAAGTTGAAATCATTAATATTATCTTGAGCAAATCTAAATAATTTCATAACTGACGCACCCTTAAAAGCTTTTAACTTTTTGATGTATTGGTTTTGTGCATCCAATAAAGTTTGTTATAGTCATGAATATGAATAACATATCTTCTGATGTCGATTACATTTTAGATTAATTTTAGAGATACAGTTTGAAGATGCTTCACGATCTGTAGATTTCTTTACACACATGTACCACGCCACCAATTGTAAAAGTTCAATTTATCATAACTCTGTCAATATTCAAATATCTAGCTGAAGTTTGGTACATAGGTGTATCATAGTCATATGGATAACACACAGGGGCTCAGTTTCAGGATACTAGTACTTTCGGTTAATAATAAACCTATACACACCAGTAAATAACAACAACACTTTTTATCCGGTGTTTACACATCCTTAAACCTATACCCTCAATTTTTATAAGGTTTACCATTTTGATAACTAAATGTATGAGATACCTAAAATTGAAACATATTGTATGAAGGTTCTTATAATTATGTGAATTTAAGGGTTTTCCCCTGTCAACTACAAGTAAATGTAGAGATTCAACTGGGGAGAATTTACTGTGATAACTTGTCATGAATAACCTGAATGTACCAGTATATGTGTGCAATCTTATTTTTGACAATTATATTGCAGAATCATAATTAATATTAATGGAAAATTAAGGATCTTTTTATTTTACTGGTATATATCTTGGAATGAAAAAAAATCATAATTAATTTTTACACATTGCAAATTGTAGTTCTGAGCCTGGCATAAACTTGGATAATACCGGTATATTAATTTCAAATGTGATAAGAAAAGCAGAAGGAGAATGTAAATATAAATGCAAAGGTTAAAACATTTTAAAAATGGAAATAAATCTTGAAAGAAAAGGTTAGTTGTGCTATATATATTTCTATAGTGTAGTGGTCATCACACTCGCCACTCTTTGGTGGGAGACCCAGGTTCAAATCCTGGTGGAAATAATAGTACAACTTGAAATTATGTTAATACTACAAACATATATAAACATAAACTACTAATTATATACAACTCATTTCCCATTACTTGGTACATTTCATATAAATATATATATATATACTTGTTAATTTGTTCTTTACTGCATACAACAACAGGACATTCGAACATCTTGGTGGGCAGTGAGTATTACATTTATGATTTGTGAACTTAAGCTAGAAAATGGATTTTTTTTGTTTTCAAAGTCTTGGTGTTGACCTCTTGTGAATGCCATTTGTCCATCATAGTAACCACTTCAGTTATGTTTATGCCGACGCCATAAAATTGGGGGGGGGGCATATAGTGTTGCCCATGTCCGTCCCGTCCCGATTCAATGTAAACACCCGTCCCGTCCATCCCATCCCGTCCCATCCCGATTTAGCAACTTCATTCTTTGACAGATTTTAGTCAAACTTTATTAATTTTATAAGGTACAACCCTCCATAAATTGGGGGGGCATATAGTGTTGCCCATGTCCGTCCTGTCCCGATTCAATGTAAACACTTAGCAACTTCATTCCTTCATGGATTTTGGTCAAACTTTATGCAAAGGTCAATTATGAGTATACTTCGGACATTGTTGTGTTGCAGGGTTCCAAGGTCAAGGCCAAGGTCACTGTTGCTATATATAGAAAATCATCAACTGATTCAATTCAAACACTTAGCAACTTCATTCCTTCATGGATTTTGGCCAAACTTTATGCAAAGGTCAAATATGAGCATACTTCGGACATTGTTGTGTTTCGGGGTTCCAAGGTCAATGCCAAGGTCACTGTTGCTATATATAGAAAATAAGTGTAGTACCTTGTGTGTGTGCATGATTCAGGGTATCAAGATCAAAGTGGTTGTTATTTTTATAGAACACTGAAACTCATTTTACATGGCAGGGGGGCATTTATGTCTTACCGACATTTTCTAGTTTGAAGGAAAGTTCCATGGTCAAATGCAAGCCAAATTTATGAATTACATGTGGAATTAATCTGCAAGGGGTTTGAGCCCAACAGAGGTAAAATTGACTAAA
>NW_018479701.1:0-25674 GCF_002113885.1 Mizuhopecten yessoensis | reverse complement strand
TGATAACCAGTCACAGCCTGATAACCAGTCACAGCCTGATAACCACGAAGGTTTTTTCAACAAAGGGCCATAACTCCATAAAAAATGTCTGGAAAAAAAATATACTTGGATGCACAACATCTGGGGGTTGTTATCATATCAGAATTCCGTTGAAATTAGCCCCATCGTTTTAGAGGAGTTGTCTGGAAAAGGATTATTTAACAAAGGGCCATTACTCCATAAAAAAGGATCAGAATGAAATAACAATAAATGGATGCACAACATCAGGTGTTAGTTATATCTGGAAATTTCCCTTGAAATCGGTACATAACACAAAATGTTTCAGGAGTTTTTTAAAAAAGGGCCATATCTTCATAGATAAGGGTCAGAATGAAAAAATAATACCTGGATGCACAACTTCAGGTGGTGGTAATGATATCTAGAAACTATCCTTGAAATCGGTCCATAACTATAGATGGAGTTAACCGGATAAACTTTTTTCTATAGACAGACAAACAGACGGAGTGCAAACCTGTAGTACCCCCTGAGAACTGTTACTAATTAAGGCGGTTCTCTAGGCATATATATGGGAAGATAAAAGGGAGAAACTCAAAAGAACAGATTTAATAGAAAAATTGAACTGGCAGGTCTGAACATGTGTGAAATCGAGTCGCATATAGATATACTGTCTTCCATATAAATAATGGTGAAAGTGTTTGAGGCTACCATAGCCAGCAATTCTTGTCGAGTTCTGCTTTAGAAAATGTTTTACTTAAGGAACTGATTACTTTTTCAGTGCCATCCTGTACCTGAGAGACCCCCCATCCCATCATTGCTAGCATCTGTATCAACTATGAAATGGCTTCAGATGTCGGGTAACCCAATATTGGAACAGCTATCAGGGCAGCTTTTCAAAAGCTTGGTGACATGAATCTGTTCATGAGAATGGATGACTTTTTTCTGTCTGCTGATGCAGAGGTTTTGCTAAATCTGCAAAGTTTCTTACAAAACGCCTGTAATAGAAACAAATCCCAAGACAACTTCTGACTTCTTTAACATTCTTGGGCACAGGCCAGTTTTTTACTGCATCTATATTCTTAGGATCAGTAGAAACACCATTGCCACTGACAATATGTCCTTGAAAATCGACCTCTTTCTGGAGAAGTGAACATTTCTTTTTGATTCCATTTGAGCATTGCAAAGTCATATATTTCATACACCCTGGGAAATGAGGACATTTAACACACCCAGGGAAATGAGGACATTTAACTCACATAGGGAAATGAGGACATTTAACTCACACTGGGAAATGAGGACTTTTAACTCACACTGGGAAATGAGGACATTTAATACACACAGGGAAATGAGGACATTTAACTCACACTGGGAAATGAGGACATTTAACACACACAGGGAAATGAGGACATTTAACTCACATAGGGAAATGAGGACATTTAACTCACACTGGGAAATGAGGACATTTAACTCACACGGGAAATGAGGACTTTTAACTCACACAGGGAAATGAGGACATTTAACACACACAGGGAAATGAGGACCTTTAACTCTCATAGGGAAATGAGGACATTTAATACACACAGGGAAATGAGGACATTTAACTCACACTGGGAAATGAGGACATTTAACTCACACAGGGAAATGAGGACATTTAACTCACACAGGGAAATGAGGACATTTAACTCACATAGGGAAATGAGGACCTTTAACTCACATAGGGAAATGAGGACATTTAACTCACACAGGAAAATGAGGACATTTAACTCACACAGGGAAATGAGGACCTGGCATGTGATTCACACACACTGACAATTGAGGACATTTCATACACACAAGGGAAATGAGGACCTGGCATGTGATTCACACACACTGACAATTGAGGACATTTAACTCACACAGGGAAATGAGGACCTGGCATGTGATTCACACACACTGACAAATGAGGACATTTCATACACACACAGGGAAATGAGGACCTGGCATGTGATTCACACACACTGACAAATGAGGACATTTAACACACACAGGGAAATGAGGACATTTAACTCACATAGATAAATGAGGACCTTTAACTCACATAGATAAATGAGAACCTTTAACACACACACACTGACAATTGAGGACATTTAACTCACACAGGGAAATGAGGACCTGGCATGTGATTCACACACACTGACAAATGAGGACATTTCATACACACACAGGGAAATGAGGACCTGGCATGTGATTCACACACACTGACAAATGAGGACATTTAACACACACAGGGAAATGAGGACATTTAACTCACATAGATAAATGAGGACCTTTAACTCACATAGATAAATGAGGACCTTTAACACACACACACTGACAATTGAGGACATTTAACTCACACAGGGAAATGAGGACCTGGCATGTGATTCACACACACTGACAAATGAGGACATTTCATACACACACACAGGGAAATGAGGACCTGGCATGTGATTCACACACACTGACAAATGAGGACATTTAACACACACAGGGAAATGAGGACATTTAACTCACATAGATAAATGAGGACCTTTAACTCACATAGATAAATGAGAACCTTTAACACACACACACTGACAATTGAGGACATTTCATACACACAAGGGAAATGAGGACCTGGCATGTGATTCACACACACTGACAATTGAGGACATTTAACTCACACAGGGAAATGAGGACCTGGCATGTGATTCACACACACTGACAAATGAGGACATTTAACACACACAGGGAAATGAGGACATTTAACTCACATAGATAAATGAGGACCTTTAACTCACATAGATAAATGAGGACCTTTAACACACACACACTGACAATTGAGGACATTTAACTCACACAGGGAAATGAGGACCTGGCATGTGATTCACACACACTGACAAATGAGGACATTTAACACACACAGGGAAATGAGGACATTTAACTCACATAGATAAATGAGGACCTTTAACTCACATAGATAAATGAGGACCTTTAACACACACACACTGACAATTGAGGACATTTAACTCACACAGGGAAATGAGGACCTGGCATGTGATTCACACACACTGACAAATGAGGACATTTAACACACACAGGGAAATGAGGACATTTAACTCACATAGATAAATGAGGACCTTTAACTCACATAGATAAATGAGGACCTTTAACACACACACACTGACAATTGAGGACATTTCATACACACCAGGGAAATGAGGACCTGGCATGTGATTCACACACACTGACAATTGAGGACATTTCATACACACAAGGGAAATGAGGACCTGGCATGTGATTCACACACACTGACAATTGAGGACATTTAACTCACACAGGGAAATGAAGACCTGGCATGTGATTCACACACACTGACAAATGAGGACATTTAACACACACAGGGAAATGAGGACATTTAACTCACATAGATAAATGAGGACCTTTAACTCACATAGATAAATGAGGACCTTTAACACACACACACTGACAATTGAGGACATTTAACTCACACAGGGAAATGAGGACCTGGCATGTGATTCACACACACTGACAAATGAGGACATTTCATACACACACAGGGAAATGAGGACCTGGCATGGGATTCACACACGCTGACATATGAGGACATTTAACACACACAGGGAAATGAGGACATTTAACACCCACAGGGAAATGAGGACCTGGCATGTGATTCACACACACCGACAATTGAGGACATTTCATACAAATAGGGAAATGAGGATTTGTCATGTGATTCACACATACTGACCATTGAGGACATTTAACTCACACATGGAAATGAGGACCTGGCATGTGATTCACACACACTGACCATTGAGGACATTTCATATACACAGGGAAATGAGGACCTGGCATTTGATTGACACACTCTGACAAATGAGGACATTTCATACATACAGGGAAATGAGTACCTGGCATGTGATTCACACACACTGACAAATGAGGAAATTTCATACACACAGGGAAATGAGGACCTGGCATGTGATTCACACACACTGACAAATGAGGAAATTTCATACACACAGGGAAATGAGGACATTTAACTCACATAGGGAAATGAGGACATTTAACTCACACAGGGAAATGAGGACCTTGCATGTGATTCACACACACTGACAATTGAAGACATTTTATACGAACAGGGAAATGAGGACCTCGCATGTGACGTCCAGATACACACAGGGGCATCTAGTTACACACAGGAATAGCTAGTCACACACAGGAACAACTAGTTACACACAAGAACAACTAGATACAAACAGTGCAGGGGAAACTAGGTACACAACGGGACAACTTGATACACACGGATGTCCAGATACGCACAGGGAAAACTATATACACACGAACAACTAGATACACAGGGACAATTAGGTACACAAAGAAATAATTAGATACACACAGACAACATGATAGACATGGGCGTCAAGATACACACAAGGACAATTAGATACACACAGGGACAATCAGATACATGCGGGCAAAAAGATACACATGGGAAACTAGTTACACATTGGAACAATTAAATACACAGGGACTACTAGAAACACACAGGAACAACTAGATACACACAGGAACAACTAGATGCACACAGCGACAACTAGAAACACGGACAATTAGATACACACATGGGGAACACAAAGAGGCAACACATGGATGTCCAGATAAACACATTTGACAACTAGATACACACAGAAACTGCCAAATACACACATGGATAGCTACTTACATACGGGCAACTAAACACACAAAGGGGCAACTTGATACACAAGGACAACTAGATACACAAAAGGGCAACTCCATACACATACAAACTTCAAAATACACACAGGGACAACTACTTACATACGGGCAACTCGATACACACCATAACTAGTTACACAAAGGGGAAACTAGATACACATGGACAATTAGATACACACAGACAACTAGATACACACGGGCAACTAGATGCACACGGCCAACTAGATACACACGGGCAACTAGATACACACAGACAACTAGTTACACACGGACAGCTAGATACACGGGGACAATTACATACACACAGACAACTAGTTGCACATGGACAACTAGATACACAGGGACAACTAGATACACACAGACAACTATATACACAGTGACAACTAGAACACTGACAAGTCAGTAAGGGCCCCATCTTGTGGCAATATATCCCCCATTATCATCAAGAATGACTCGTTGTTTAATTCCCACAAACATTGCTTTAAAGTGTCATAATGAAATATTCACCAACAAAAAAATACTAAATTTTACCTTGATCTTTGACCAAGTGACCTTGACCTTAAGTCAGTTGACTCTTTGTTAAATTCCGACCAACTTTGCTTCATAAAGTCATAACAAAATATTCATCAGGGAAAAGATACAAAATTTGACCGTGACCTTTGACACAGTGACCTTGACCTTTGGTCAATTGACTCCTTGTTTAATTCTGACCAACATTGCTGCATAATGCCATAACAAAATGTTCATCAGGGAAAAGATACAAAATTTAACCTTCACCGTTGATCCAGTGACCTTGACCTTTGGTCAATTGACTCCTTGTTTAATTCTGAGCAACATTGCTTCAAAGTGACATACCAAAATGTTCACCAGTGAAAAGATACAAAATTTAACCTTGACCTTTGACCCAATGACCTTGAAATTTGGTCAGGTTGACACCTTGTTTAATTCTGCTCAACTTTGCTTCATCATGTCATAACAAAATGTTCACAAGTAAAAAGATACAAAATTTAACCTTGACCTTTGAATCTAATGACCTTTACCCTTGACCTCAACTTTTTACCTCAGTGTGTCTCTTTGTTTAATTCCGAACAACTTTGCTTCATAATGTCATAAAATGCTCATTAGTGAAAAGCTACAAAATTTGACCTTGACCCTTGACCCGATGACCTTGACCTTTAGTCAGTTGACTCCTTGTTTAATTCTGAGCATCATTGGTTCAAAGTGTCATACCAAAATGTTCACCAGTGAAAAGATACAAAATTTAACATTGACTTCACCTTTGACCCAATGACCTTGACATTTGGTCAGGTTGACTCCTTCTTTAATTCTGATCAACTTCGCTTCATCATGTCATAACAAAATGTTCACAGATACAACTAGATACACAGGGACAGCTAGATACACTGTGATAACTAGATACACAATGTCAACTAGATACATAATGACAAATAGAGTCACAGGGACAACTAAACAGACAGTGAAAACTAGATACATAGGAACAACTAGATACATGCGTACAACTTGATACACACATACAACTAGATACACACAGACACCTAGATACTCAGTGACAACTAGATACTCAGTGACAACTAAATACTCAGTGACAACTAGATACTCAATGACAACTAGACCCATAGTGACAACTAGACCCACAGTGACAACTAGATACTCAGTGACAACTAGACACACAGTGACAACTATATACCCAGGAACAATCAGATACACACATACTACTAGATACACACAGAAACCTCGATACAGAGTGATAAATAGATACACAGTGACAACTAGATACACATGGACGTTCAGATACACACAAGGACAATTACACAGATAGTTAGATAGATACACGCAAGGACTACCACGCTTAAATAAACTTATGTGTCTAATATTCACAGGTTTGATTAGTTTGAACGAGTCTGAGACAGCCAATAATCGCGATAACAGGTCACCAGAATTGTTACTTATTGAGAAGACTGATGGCCAGTACAGTGTTTCTAATTAAACCGGAATATGGATACACTACCAGATGTGTACTTGAGTGGCAGCCCGGATGCATGGAGATGGAGCGTCCGACCGGTGATCATGTCGTCGGTACGTCATTGAACCGTATCTCATCTATTAATCCCCCATTCTGGGCCCATATAACTAATCTGATGGAATTTTTCTTCTTCGTAGAGGACCAAATTCCTGTTATACCGCCAGAAGACATCTGGAATAGGATGCTATAAAGTTTCTTCATCCAAACAACCTTAACCTTCAGTCAAGGCCACTGGTGGCAAACAACCTTAACCTTCAGTCAAGGCCACTGGTGGCAAACAACCTAAACCTTCAGTCATGGCCACTGGTGGCAAACAACCTTAACCTTCAGTCAAGGCCACTGGTGGCAAACAACCTTAACCTTCACTCAAGGCCACTGGTGGCAACAACCTTAACCTTCAGTCAAGGCCACTGGTGGCAAACAACCTTAACCTTCAGTCAAGGTCACTGGTGGCAAACAATGAAGTTGAAATTCCAAGCAACATTTTATAAGGATACATGTGGTCTAGAGTCATGATACTTGCATATGTTATGTGCATTGTACATATGTTAAAAGTCACCATTAAGCACCTCCCGGTGTCAAAGTTTAACATGGGCTAAAATGGATAAAAAACCAACATAAGAATCGTCTTGAGGTTTATAAAGCCTCGGGTCCTGACATTTTTGCCACTGTGTACTTTCAAGGTTTCAGGGGTCAAATACTATCAGAAGTTAAGCAGCCAAGGAATCACAAGGTCTTCAGTCGTGAGTCTTAAATACGTTTTGAAGTTCATAAGAATCCCCATCATATTACCATATAATCATATGCTTCCTGGGCATGAAGGAAAAAAGGAGAAGCATGCTATTGTGATTAGCCTCGGATCTGACCCTGTCGACAGGGACTTATTAACATAGAAAGTATCGAAACGAAATCGGCTATGAAGCTTCAAAATGATGAAATATTTGCCGTATATTACGTTTCATGATTCTGAAAATTTTGCTGTGATAGATAGCTTAGCTATTCTGGTAAGCAATACAGGTCCCCTTGGCCTCTTTCTTACATGTGAACTGCATTCATTAAGGCGAACGCATATAAACGATACATATTGCACATCCAATCACAGATTATACTGCTTTTTAACTAAAGTTTCTTGTTTACAATTAAGAACTAGGTAGAGGATACCTCTTACTGTCAACAATTAAGGTGATATATTCGTTATTTAGTAGGTTAAACGCGGTAGTGGAGGGCACCTATATGATTGATGTTTTAATCAAATTTGATGTGTTTGCATAAACGGAAGGTTCGATTACATTACGGATTATGAAATGTAAACTTTTAACGCAGGAACATACTTACGTACAACCCGTCAACTTGTAATGACCAGACGTTTAATTATGCTACAGCTATTATAAACTATCTGTGATCCTACTAAAACTTGTCAACAGAAAGGCAGGTACTTGTAGTGATCAGTATAGACAGTTGTTATGTATTTGATTTGATGATAGCGACTTTTCAGTCTGGAGGTGTTTTTCAACAACAGAAATACTTGATAAAAGACGACTACTTGGGCCTCTCGGCCAGTTTTATAAAGGGTATATAGTGATAAGTGAAATCAGAGGCCAGGGAGGGGCAAAATTAACCAATATTTCAAAAATGTTCTTCTTTAAATCTATTTAAATTGTAAATTGCAGGACCCCCGAGCTACCCGTTCTCCCTTGGGGAGGGGGTAAAGTTTACTATAGTTTATATAGGGAAACAACACTTTTGTGTATATTTTGACAATTTTCTGTAGGAAATTATTCTTACTTGGTGAGAATTATCCAAGGAGGAAGATGATTTTTAAATGTAAAATTGGGATTCCTACCCCAACCTTAGGGACCAGGATGAGGCCCCAAAGGGAAATTAACCATTTTTTCAAAAATCTTCTTCCCCAGACTTATAGGTACTACAGTCATTTTCTCTACATGGATGGAAAGATTATCAGGGGCTTTTTTTAAATTGTAAATTGCAGGACCCCCGGGCCATTCCTTCACCCTGTGGGAGGGGATAAAGTTTACTATAGCTTATATAGGGAAATAAAACCTTTGTGTATATTTTTACAATTTTCTATAGAAAATTATTCTTTCTTTGTGAGAATTATCCATGGAGGAAGATGTTTTTTAATGTAAAATTGGGATTCCTACCCCAAACCTAGGGGCCTGGGTGGGCCCCAAAGGGAAAATATACCAATATTTCAAAAATGGAATTTCCCGGACGTGACCCTTTTCAAAGGTCCACAGAACTCTTTAGACTATAACGACCGGTCATTCTGTCGTCTATGAGGTGTCTCGAATAATTTTTATCACGTTACAAAATGAGTCGAACCATTTGGGAACAAGCCGGGTGTTACTAGGCGGTACCATCCCTGACGTCAACGTATCCCGCCAAATCAGGAAAGTGTGTACATCACCAAAAAACATATAAGATTATAGTGGAGAAGTTGGTTTTAATACGGCAGACCTTAAACAGCTTGTAAACACCATTGTTACCCCGAATCTCACCTTAAACGCACAGGATATTGATTAGTAGATCATTTCCCACGTTGTTGATCCCAAGCCAAGATGACACGGACTGTCGTTCATGTTAGCTTGTTGATTGTCTGTTTCCATGGTGAGTAGATTTATTAACATCCCTGGCAGTATCCTAGTGGGTTTCATTGTATTTACTATGGTAAGCAATGTGGAATGTATGAAAACTGACATCTGTTTTTATTATTATTTCTACTTTCGGATTGTTTTCCTCAAACGAGCAGGGGAGTAGTTTGATTCCCAAATGGAACGGCACCATATATAAGGCCATTTTAAGTGTGCTCGTGTAAATTAGGTATATGAAATAGAATTCCCAATTTACTTTTCTCGCGAATTTACGTGAAATGTTTATATTATAATTATCGTTCTCGTTAAATGCGGAGTGATATGCAGCAGATCTTGAGAACTATATGTCCTCTTGCCTCGTGTTTATAAAATTGTTAACACAACATGATATGTAGGAATAGTTAAAATATCTAAATGATTTGTTCAATATTGTTATTTCTATCTAGCAAACTTAATTTCGAACGAAAGTCAACACGTGACATTCGAAGTGAGGGATCTACCACAGTCCCCCAGCTGTTCCGTCGAGCTGTGGAATGATAGCTCCATACTGGAGTGTGGTAGTCACTGCTTACAACACAGAGAGTGTTACTCATTCCACGTGTATGATGCCAACTGTCTGTTACACATTGGCTGTGGGCCTCACGCATCTCAGCTACAGAACACACGGACTGTGCGGAATTACTTTGTACGATCAGGTACGTGTAAGTAAAATATCATACATATATATATTATACACCAACCAACACATATATATAAACATATCTATATATATATTACACCAACCAACACATATATGTAAACATATCTATATATATTATACACCAACCAACACATATATATAAACATATCTATATATATTATACACCAACCAATACACATATATATAATCATATCTTTATATGTTATACACCTACCAACACATATATATATAAACATATCTATATATATATTACACCAACCAACCAACACATATATATAAACATATCTATATATTTACATTCTGTATGCTTAGACCCATTGACAAAAATTACATTCATAAATGCATAACACAGGTGTTCATAGAATCTCAGCACGTGGGAACTGATAGTAACCTGATCACACTGCGTAGTAATACACTACAAAAACTACTCACTCGGAACGACCGACCTAGATGCTTAATTCTTACATCTTAAAATATTATTGAACTGTGCTTTGTGAAATATCCACGTATTCACGTGTCCTGTGCTACAAATAAACATTGAATATGGAACTACATTTTGTTGTGTTATTGTTGTTGACGGTTGCTAAGATCTCTCACGATAGTGTCACATTTCCCCGCGAAAAAACACTGTTCTCGCCACTGCGTTGCACCCGTGTATAAGCAGGAACAAACCCTGTTTATTTGTTTTATTCGTTGTTATATCGATCCACTGAAAGGATTCGTCAATGTAAATATAAGGAATGATATTTATTTTTTCAACATTTATGAGGTCATAACAACAATGGGTTTTTGGACATATTTTACATGAATCGCTAACGCGATTCATTCAATATGTCCATAAACCCATTGTTGTTATGAACTCATAAATGTTGAAAAAATAAAAATCATTCCTTAAATATATTATACACCAACCAACACATATATATAAACATATCTATATACATTATACACCAACCAATACACATATATATAATCATATCTTTATATGTTATACACCAACCAATACACATATATAAACATATCTTTATATATTTTACAACGATTATAAACAATTTCTCTTAAAATCACTCTGTTCGCCCGGATGAAACATACAGAGGGTCTTAACATGAAAGGAAACCGAGTACCCGGATAAACACCCGTGGTCAGGTAGGTGATCCCATACCTTTTCACGTCCGATCGAGGAATCGAACCATGGTCGTCTTGGTCAAAGGCCAATTCGTTATCCAGTGTGCCAACCGAACCGACGTATTGCATTAACAAGAAACCCACAGAGTCAATATCACTCACCTTGCTATTTAAACCATCACGGCAAAATGTTCACATTACAAGTAATATTGCAAATATTCCCCATTCTGGACTAAGCTTCTCATCATAAATCATGGAAAACAACGACCCTCTCTTGTGTAATTTGATCTTTTGGTTCTAAAGGTGCTTCAAGGAAATATGATAAAATAGTCAGGGATATTTTTGAAGACTTTAATACCAAAACTATCTATTTTTGGCTTACAAAGGGAGCTTTATACAACAATATACCAATTCCTAGTATATGTGTCTATGGCCATAGAGCCAAGTTTACAACCCTGGGACTAAGTTCCAAAGGTGGGGTCAACATTTGGCCCCCAGTTTGATTTCTTTTATTCTTGTGCCATATGCAGATACATAAAAAATCATTATTACAACTGATAGCCGTAGTGGACCTCCTGGCAAAACACCAGGTTGAGTGACGGGGGTGTCATAACAAAATGACAGATAGATGTCACAGGCGAATGTTATTTAAAAAAAATGAACTACGATTGTGTATAGAGTATACTGTTATCTCGATACTAAATATGTCATATTGGTATACATAAAGTAAGCGTAGTGATAATTTTGATCAGAAAAACATTCAATTTTTTCACGAAATTAAAAATATAACCAACATTGTCAACTTACCTATATATAGTTACAATGGCAGTCTATATTCTAAACTTCTTTAAAAACTTTCCAGATATGTGTTCTGTCTACAGAATATTTTTTATGTAATATCAAAACCGATAAAGTACTCTTTTGGCATGCCAAACATGATCAAAGGCCAATTTCACATATTCACATACCGACACATCTTCTATTTTCATACCAAAACACTTTATTATATTAGGCATGCTTTAAAGTTATGTGCAGCAGTAATAACTCATGAATATGTATTCTCCAAAAGTAATCTTTCCTCTGGAGAGCTACTTAAGGTTGAGTTTGTGTTAAAGACAAAGATTTTCAATTATATATATATAAAAAAAGATAATCTTAATAGTAAAAACTATTATATACTGTATGATACACCCCCGCAAACGAAGGTAGGGAGGGGGTGGGGGGGGGGGGGGGGGTATACTGGAATCAGATTGTCCGTCCGTTTGTCTGTCCGTAGAAAAAAATGTTGTTCAGTCAACTCCTTATACAGTAATGGACAGATTTCGATGAAAGTTTCCAGACATGATGTATGATAACTACCACCTGAAGTTGTGCAACCAGGTATTATTTTTTTCATTCTGACCTTTTTTGTTTATAAAAATATGGCACTTTATTGAAAAATCCTTGTCCGGACATGTCCTCCAAAACTAAGGGGTCAATTTCAACCAAATTTTTCAGAAATGATAATTGCCAGTCGATGTTGTGCATCCAGGTATTATTTTGTTCGACCCTTTTTCACGGAGTAATGGCCCTTTGTTGAAAATACTTGTTCATACAACTCCTCAAAAACTATGGGGCCAATTGATACGGACGTTTACAGATACGGTAACTGCCCCCTGATATTGTGCATCCAAGTAATAAGTTTTCATTCCGACCCTTCAAAAAATGAGTTATGGCCCTTTGTTGAAAAAAAACATTTGTCTGCCTCATAAACTACTGGGCCGGTTTCAATGAAAGTTAACAGATATTGTAATTACCCCCTGATGTCATGCATCAGGGCAGCATTTTTCATTTCGACCCTTTTAAAGAGTTTTGGGGGTTTTTTGGCATGGGGAGGGAGTGTATGAAGTATGTCAGTAACCTTTATACTTAAATTATTACTGGTGGGAGACTATGGATTGCTTTGCAAGTTAGCTTTTTGCTTACAGTTCTGGTTTAAATATGTGCAGGGGTATTAGACAGTATACAGTTGTTTCATGCTTTATCAGTCAACAGTCAAAACTATTTTCCCGAGGATGAACTGTTTCCCGAGGCCGCAGGCCGAGGGAAACAGTTCATTTGGTGGGTCCCAACTCCGAGGGAAAATGGTTTTGACTGTTGACTGATAAGGCATGAAACAACTGTTTTGTTACTTGACCAATGAAAAACCAAAAGGTTCTATGTCGAATGTGATGTTTAGATCTACCGAAAGACAACCGTCAACAATCCAGTACCAAAAACGCTTGGTCATCGGGGTGCTTGTACCTATAGGTGCGTTCGATTACCTAACATGTGACCAGTCAACAGTTGCACGTGACCAGTCAACAGTTTCACGTGACCAGTCAACAGTTTCACGAGACCAGTCAACAGTTTCACGTGACCAGTCAACAGTTTCACCTGATCAGTCAACAGTTTTACGGTGACCAGTCAACAGTTTTACGGTAGCACACATTAGCTATAGTTCGTTTGGTGAATTGTCTGGGAAACAGTCGAAATTGATTAATATGCATGTATATAGCGAGTCAGGTAACAATTCTGGTTATTATTCTTTTTTGCCTATTGCCCATTCATTCAACAAAAAATGAAGGAATATTATTTTATATCGTTAACTCTAAACAAATAAAGCAAGGGAAGATATCCTTGTCTGACTCCCCAAACAAACATTTTATTTTAGCACATTTTATTTCCGTGACCTTGAACGAAGGTCAAGGTCATCAATGTTTACAAAACTTAAATCCATTCAAATGAAAAACCACTTGCCAGATATCAAGACTCAAGGACCTTTGGTCATGAAGAAACACAAGTTACAGGAAAAGTGAAATGTTTTTCCTTTTTTGAAACAAAAGTGTTATACGGCAAATTTACCAGCTGGCAATTTTTTTTGAAATTCATGATGCTGAAAAATATTATTGGTAGTAAACTTTTAAGCAAGTATTAAAGTAATTAAAAGTAGACATTTAATTGTTTTGTTTGGATCAGTATCACATTTTTGTCAACCAGTATGTTCACATCACTTTGACAAATGCAGGCAATAAAATCAGAAGTTTGACCAGTTTAACCTTTGTTTTGTTGAGTTTCCAAGAATTTGTCATCTCCCAATGCTGAATTGTTTAAAAAAATGTTTGTTTCAAAATGCTTGAAAATGTTCTTAAGGAATCATATTTAGTCATTTTATCATTTCCACTCATTATCTCTTATCGTTTTTATATTTCAAACCTCTAAGTTAAAGGTATGAAATGTTGATATTTCGCAAAGAAAATTGATGAATAATTGATAATTTTGTAAACATTTTTGCTTTGGGTTGCTGTATATTTCTCAGATTTGAATTCCAAATAATAATGATTTGGATATATATCATATGTACTACTGATATATTTGCTTAAAGTAGTCATTTCAACTACATTGTACTTTGAGCTGGGCCATATTACGAAAGGTGTTGTGAACAACAGCTTAGTGACCAGGTTCGATAATCAAAGCAGTTGTAGTATGATGGTGTTGTTTTATTCAGTTTTAAGTGATGATATTTCTTTTCTGCAAAGATCCATTATCACAATGGCATATGCTATTTCAGTAAAAAGACCTGTATGGAAAGCATGTTGCTAAGGAACGAGACAAACTGTTGCTAGGCAACCAACATTTATCAATTTGTAATAACTTAGACACATACGCTTTCTTGATGTTTCAAACTTTCCATGATTTTATAACATTTTAGGAAAACAGAACACAATACAGTCAGTTGAGATGCAGAATAAACACCATTTAAATTTGTTGAAACTGATGTCTATTCTTATTTAATGTTTGTGTTTGCAATGATCTGAAATGTATTTTCCCTCCAAGGACCAACTACAAGTACTACTTCGAGAGCTTTTGGCTCTGCTTTTGCCATAAATAAAGAGTGGACTTCCGAATGCATAATTGTATGACTGTTGCAATATCTCTTTAGTGCCTATTGGTAGAGGGTAAAACATATATGTCCTATTTCCATGTGTTTGCGTCAACTAGGATTTTGCCATGTCATATGTCAGTATACACTTCTTCGTATGAATATGTTATGGTAACAGTATGCAACTTAATTGAATTCCCCAAAACAAACAAAGAAGAATAAACAGTTTAATTATTTGTACTACTTATTCGCTATATTGTAATTGCTTATGCGGAGCACTGATTCAATCAATGCTCTAATTGTACAAAATTCAACAGGATACATGTTTATTTCACTGATTGGTGTATTCAGTCAGCCTTACCAGGATACCTAATTTCAGATATATGGCAAACTATTGCAAAACAATCCATAGTCCCCCAACGGTAATGATTTATATTTTTAACAAACAGTACACTTATGTCAGGAAGCATAGGTCACAGTGAGGTAATGGGGACCTAATTCTTACACTTTGCACTTAAACATCACAAGATGTCCTTGTAAACCAAAACTGATAACTCCAGTTGAAAAAGTATAGAAGATATGCCCCGTACAAACGTTTTAAAAGGTGAAGGTCAAAGGTCAAGTCATAGGAAACATTGACCTAATTCTTGCACGAAACAGTACAAGAGATATGCCCCGGACAAACATTTTCAAAAGTGAAGGTCAAAGGTCAAGTCATAGGCCATAGTGACCTTATTCTTGCACTCTGAACTCCATCATCCCGTGATGTCACTGTACACAAAAGCTAGATACTCAAGATAAAATAGTATAGAAGATATGCCTCGGACAAACGTTTCTAAAAATAAAGTCAAAAAAAGCATAGGTCACAGTGAGTTAATAGTGACCTTATATATGTCCCGGACAAACGTTTCGGATGGAAGGACGGATACATGTGGATGGACGGGCTGAGTGCAAACATATAGAACCCCCCCCCCCCCCCTCAGTTTTGGTGCAAAAAAGAGGGTAGGCTTGTGAAAGTTATCTTGAGTTCATATTTGTCTGATATTCAAAATATTAGTATCTTACGTAAACCAGGAGTATGATTATAGCATCCATTCTACAATTAGTAAAATAGATTGTGTGCTATGCTGAAGCACCAGTTAATCACAATCCCCAGAGCTTTCCAAGTTGAGGGTTAATTAAGCTTAGCCATTGTTTTCTAATTTCACATCATGTGAAATGTACAAGACTTGCAAGGTAAAGTTCCATGAACAGTTAATGCAATGTTATTATATTTTTTACAGATTTTCAAGCCTCTTGTGGTTTAATACTGCTCTGTTAGTTACACAAGTGTAGTTGCATGGGAGTACACACTGACGTATTGAATGTACGTGTACACAGAGTAGACCTCTTAACTGTCCTCGTGATGATATATTTCTTCAAATAGGTGACAATTTTCAACTTTAACATATTTGGATTTTAATATTGTTTGTTACCTGAAATATAGTTTTGATTCCAGGGCATACCAATATGAAGCTCGATACCCATACAGGGAGTCCCATGTACTGTTACAATGAGGAGGATATGTGAGGGAGGCCTCAAGTAGAAGGGAGGTCACACTAAAGGAAAATTTTGAATTTTTGATGTGAGATCATGTATCCCGAATGTATCTTAAAAATGAATATGTAATAAAATGGCTTTGTTGGACACTTTTGAATTCATACTGGGCCACAACTGCACAGCATGTATATGATGTATGGCATTCATGCAGTCCATTCCATGATCATGTATTAAATCTTTTTTGCAGATAATAATATCTTCAGTTTCAATCCAGTTGTTGTTGATAATTGCGGCCTTTATGGATTTATTCACATCTTTCAATTCCTCCTGTGCTTCCTGAAATACAAAAAAAAAAGAATTCATCTTTTAATTTTTGGTTGTTTTCATTGTTCCAAAGTTTATTATTTTATTAATCATGCTTTTTCCATGTTCAACAGTTTTTAATATATTTTCTTTAGAACTGACCAGGGGCGGATCCAGATTTTTTTCGGACAGGTGTTACCATTCCAGTTTATTTTGCCACGCATGTAATCTGAACTATGTAGTGTTGCACAAAATTAAGTTGGATACCTGTCATGGCTAGCCACCTTGTACTTTCCCAACTTGCATTTTATTAAAGTAAAAAATACCAGAGTGGAATGAATCATGACTATATTACTATTGTTGATTTTGTATTTATTTACATGTATTTCAATTTTCACAAGACAAAAACTGCCTATTTATCTATCATGCAAGAAAAAGATTCTCGGATTAAAAACTTTAACTTTAACACTTGTACCCTGTTACTACTACGGCCACTGACCTTACAGGTACAAACGTCTCTATCATGGTTCGCTGAATTATTCAATTGATATGCGAGTTTATAAACATGTAAGAGGGAAGAAGACAGATAGTATATATACAAACACTTACAGAATCATTACTCAAGAAATGAAAATATTAAAATTAGATAAGCTTGCTACGCTCGCAATGACCCAAAACATAATATATTGACTTCAACATCAAGTTGATAGTGCATCAGAGACGTGGACTACATATTGACTTTTTAAAAGCTTGGGGATGATATATAATTTCATTCTGGAGTTTCATTCATATTGCACACTATGTCGGAACACTTTCACATGTTATTCACTGATTCAGAGTACGTACTTTGCCACACAATCTTTACAAAAGCATGGAGTTCACATATCATATGAGTGCCAATCGGCCATCGAAGGGATGAGTGCTCAGGGATTTCAAGCCGACAATTCAATAAACGTTTGCCCAAAATAATTCCTCTGTTAAAAACATATTATCACCTGACCACATGCAATATTTGAAAGGTATTTGCAAGTGTAAGTGCAATTTCCTGCATTGCACCACAGAAGCCCGAAATTCTGTCAGAAATAAATAATAACGGCACAGTGGAACCCGCTTATTATGATATTCTATTTGCCAGAGAGAAACAAATATGATAAACGAAAGCAAAAACAAGAGGTCCAGAGGGCCTGTATCACTCACCTGGATATCGAAGCAATTATGGTAAAATAATCTCCCAATGAGATCCAAGGGAATAGCCAGACCGCAAGGACAATCCTTGTAGCAATCTGTATTTGATTTTTCATGCCCAGCAATTGTACGTTTAGTTATGGCGTTGAGATCTCAAGTGTTTCCAAACTGTGAATTAGAAACTAGGTCCCTAGGGTTGTGGCAAGACCCCAAGATATATTCTAATAGCATGACTGCATTCGTCTCTTTATGCCCAGCATTTGTATATATAGTTTTGGGGTGGGGATCATAACCATTTAAAAGTTATGATCCAGGGGTTAAGTCTGCAAGGGTGGGGCAGAACCAAAGGCCATCCTCGAAGGGTATGTGCATTCATTTCTTTATATTCAGCAATTGCATATATGGTTATAGGATGAGGATCTCAACGGTTTCAAAGATATAACCCAGAAACGAAGTCCTTAGAGGTGGGGAAAAAACCACAGGACCTATTTTTACATTATGATTGTGTTTATCTCTGAATGCCCAGCAATACTATATATATTTATGGGGTGGGGATCTCAACTGTTACAAAGATACTTGACTCCTTGACCCCAGGGCCATAACTTTCATAACAATCAAAAGAGGGCTAGTTGATGATTATAATTAAATGCCATTACTCTCTACTTGTAGGAGTAGAGAAGAATATTTTTAAAGATGACTCCATTTTTTACCTATTTGGCCCCGCCCCTCAGGCCCCTGGGGGCATAGCCCTATACATTTCATAAAATCAGATCCCCATGTCCTAGTGATGTTCCAGGTGTAAATAGATTGTTGTCAAGTTTGGTCAAAATTGGCACAATAGTTTATAGCAAGAAGATTAAAATGTAAAAAGTTGACGGACGACAGACGACGGACAACGAAAGCTGCGGTATGCCATAAGCTCAATTGGCCCTTCGGGCCAGGTGAGCTTAAAACGATGAAGCTGTTTTCGATCGTTTTTAGGTTGTCTGAACCGGAAGTGAGACGCCCTTTTATCATCAGAGAAGATTTCATTTTTGTCGTCGTAATGATCAATTTTCACTTTCAAATAACTTCGAGCAAGAACTATCGTTATACTTCATCCTAGCTAACGATATAGGCTAGGAATATTGTGTTTTGCAATACATTTTTTTTCACTGCAATGCATTTTAGTAAGGTCCCCAAAATGACATACTAAAAGTCCGAAAAAATCCGTGTAGTGGAAGTGTGTCTATTTTACATAAATCCAAAATGGCCGCCAATTCTACTGTTTTCTCCTAGATTTAGTCAAAATGTTCACCTTCCATACCTTTTAGAATACTTTTAGTATACTTTGAATGTCTAAAATGTTATTTTCAAGAATGCCTTTGTTTGCACCAGGTTTCATGTGCCTAATTGAGTGTCTTATTTTGCATAAATTCAAAATGGCTGCCAATTAAGGCATTTCTTTTGTGTAGAGAATTGATTCTAATCATAATTCTTGTCCTATGTAATATCAGAATAATTGCGATATAACACTTATTCATGTTGTAAAATATTTTTGAATTTTCAAATATATCATAATTAGGTTCTTTAGTTTGCATAGACACATACATATCAACAATGCATTCCAGAGCAACTATAATATATGTCTATATTGGTTTAAAATCTCAGTTCAGTTGTTATTACAGTTGGTAGTCTCTAACAAACATACATTTATGTGGCACGCTGGTCAGTAGTAGCAACTAGTTCTAGGTCTGGTGGTGGTGAGTTGGTGCAACTAGTGCCACGACAATCAGTGCAGGCTGTTGAACTTTGGGAGCCATACTTCCGGCACATGCATTTCTTGGTTGCACAGTCTTTCTTGCATCCATATCTGATGACTTAAATGAGTGATGCTGGTGCTGGTGGTTTATCAGTTTGTATTGGAAGATACTTCCCATTCATGACCTGCCACCCCCAGTCTCCCGGTGTCAGGTCGTCTGCCATTCCTTTCCATTCTAATATCTGATAGTACACACGCAAACTGTGGAACTGCTGCTGCTGAAGTTGCTTCTAAGGCAGACGAGCTTGATGATACATTTACGCAATATCTTCTGTACCTCAAAGAATCTAGATCTTCTGTTGAGACACCACCATACAGGCATACACGTGTCCTCTCTCCAGCTGTAATAATGGTCTCCTTCAGGTCTGATCCTGGTTGACTAAACACCTTGGTAAGCTCACAGAGGTCGTCAATCTTCATGATTTTCTACAGTGCTACGCCTTTCCCTAGTCCAAATATGCGAGACGTTGTGTCGCAGCCTAGAGGCGCATGGACAAAGAGAATGTCGCCACACACACTACTTCCTAGAGTTTACTTCAGCTGTTTGATATTCCATGTTCGAATTTTCTTCGAGTTTGCCTTGGACTCATGTGCAAAAAAGACGTCCTTTGAATTCAGATCAGCGTAGAAGATCAGCAAGATGAGAAGGTCTGTGTCATCCCCGACAAGAACTGTGTCTTTAAACTTAGCTGCTTCTACTGCTGTAGTTACAAATAAGAGATCTGCATCTCCGCTTGTATGAGATACAGTGCAACCATGCATTTCGAGCTTGGAACTGAGTAGGTTTATGAAGCGTTGCTTGTTAACTTCATTTGCAAGAAATTCGTCTTTCTTGGATTTGATTACCATGTCCTCTGCAAAGTTGACAGTCAGGCCTTGACAACCTCCTGATCGTCTAAGATGTGTTGCGTGCTTGATTGAGGGACCGCTTTGATAGCCATCAAAAACAACTGTTGGCCTTCCATATTTGCTGCTGACATAATTGACATATAGCTGGCATATGTTGTTGAGAAGTGCTCCCACTAGGCCAAGAAAAACGGTGAAGTAGAGCACCACCATCCAAAACATAATGAACATTACCACTGGGTAGTGTCTGCTCTCGTGTCAGCTCATGTTCAAACACCTTTCAAAGTGCATCTGCTATGACTGGTTTGTCGACCTCTAGGGGGAGACATGAGGATTCAAACAAGGGAGGGAGGTGACTGCATAACTCGTAGCTGAAAACTGATGCTAAAGTATCTTCACGTTCTCTACTGACAATGACTAGTCTCTGGAAAAGGAGCTGTGGGTCCACATGAACAGATTCATCGCCGATCTTTACAGCAGTCCTTGCACCTAATGTCACTGCTATCCACTTTCTTTCCAGCCATGGAGTTCAGTATCTTGTTACCGACGTCTTTGGATTGGTCTACATTTACAGTTTTATCTGCAGTCATTCCATTTACTATATCTGGACTGAATGGATTACGTTGACGGAGATAGTTCAGTATTTCTAGTGTGTCGCTAACATCCCTACTCTGTCTGGCACTTACTGCATCTTTGTGTTGCTCACATGTGAAGAGGTAAGCATTAGTAAAATATTGTATTGCGTCGTTTACTTCTGCACGTATTGGCATTGACAGAAGCCAAACAGTACGTTGGATTTCGGACATGCCACTGCCCCTTGTGAGGCCACCACTTGTCTTTAAACTTCTCATTAACACCTGTTTTATGATGAGATCGGTAGACAGTCGCGTCCAGTAGCGATCACCTCTTCTAACAACGTGATACTCTTCTCGGAATCTTCTGTAGACTTCCGTGTGTGTGTGTAGTAATTCACGCATCATTTGCAAGTAGACATAGGCAGATTTAGCATACAGGATGTGTCCAGAAGCGGAAAAATATGGTAGCATATCCTGGATAGCCTGCAGTTGAAGCTCCCAGTTTCCTGTTCTCTCAGCTTTGATAAACTTGCGCAAAATGTCTATTATGTCCATAAACTGCAACCAGAGAACTGCTGTTCGTGTGGTCATGGTTTCCTTCATTTACTCCTTTATTTGCCTAAGAATTTGTTTAATGACTTCAGAGGAGCATATTTCATCTACCAATGCTGAGGCAGACAAGAGTCTGTCATGCAGTTTTTGTGCTTCTCCCAAATCTGTTTCAAACTCTATTAGCGCCACAACAGCTTTACAAGTTGAAAAATATGACAAAACCTATGTATAAATCTTAATATATCGGGGGCCATTTTGGATTTATGAATACTGCGATGCTAAATTAAACAAGGTATACATCTGTATATGATATATAAAACATAGTACATTCATATAGATGTGAATTTTGTGCTTTTAAGTGCCACAACATCTACCAATGATAAGAAATGCAACTCAATCTCGGTGAAAATCCTCGAAATAGCGGCCATATATGATTTATGCAAATAAGGCACACTTCCACTGCTTGGATATTTCGGACTTTCAGGTAGCCATTTAGGGGACCTCACTGAAATGCATTGCAGTGGAGAAAAAATATTGCAATTTGTTTGACGTTTACCTAAAAAATGCAATATCTTTCCTAGCCTAATATCGTTATGTAACAGTCAATAAGATGAAAGAAGTGATATAAATAGTCATGATTTAACTATTTTGCTCCAAGAAGTTGCGTAACATTTTAGCCCATAAGCGTCATAATATTTTGCCGCGCTATGTAAATTACGATCACGTGACATTCACAAGCCTCGCAAGTCGTGCGGTGAAATCAAATTGCAAAGAAACAATTAAAACTAAAAATACAAAATATTTCTTTTTTTACAATAATCAAATATCCTTTTCAACGAAAGTGGTGTATATTGTAAATAAAGCAGTCGTCGTCAGTTGTTTACGACAATAACGTTTACTTTGGATCGATTTCCGGCACCATGCTGTCAGGATGGCATGCCCCGATTTTGACACTTTCAACGTTGACACGGGGAAATCAACTTTTAATGCAATAGAGAAACCATTGCTTAAATGATTAAAAACACACGTCTTCCTTCTGGAGTAATATTTTCATTGAATCGGCATGATTTTCTCACATGACGTGTCAAGGCAACCGTTAATATTAATGGAAGGCAAGCTCGTTTTCTTATCATAATTTTGGTGACCTTCGGCCACATCCAGCCAGCTTGGCTGCTTGCTGTTTGACGTGTAGCTAAAATTATCAAAGCTATTTAGCTTTACTGTTCTTTTATGTTAATGTATTGGTCCTGTCGATTTATTCTGTGACTATACTGAAATGGACAGAATATTTTGGAGAGAGTTTCTTAATTCTGCCGGAAAGAATAGTCATATTAAACTATATATTTATAAGGCTATATGTCTGCAAACTGGTCTATCAGTTTAAGCTTTGAAAAACTTAATTAAAGATATTTACAATACTCAAAAATATATTGCTGTAGGTAATGGTGAAAATTATCTCACTAATTTTAAAAGGGAATTGAAAAAATGGGAAAGATTACTGCAGGCCATATAACTGAAATGTAAATTAATTATGATAATATAGTACCAATGTAATTCCTGTTAAAAGTAGCCTACAAAAAATGACACAAAATTGAACAATAAGCCCTTGTCAAATCCTTCGACACCTCTCCAACCTTTCTTTTCTTTCTTGTTCCTCTCTCTCTCTTTATTACTCTTTTCTTTCCTATATCTTCTTCTAAAACAGTACAATGATACATAACACCTAATATCCTGGTTTCTCAATGTGGAAATAGTCAAACTGTTTCTTTTTTCTTTTTTTTGTATTTGTTTGCTTCTCAACTACAATGCATACAATATTGTTCTATATATCTTGTTTCAAACTTATAAAGAAAAAAATTGTTTTTCTGCATTGGTACCCAAATCGATGTAATAATATAAGAATGTTAAAAAAATGTCAAGACAAACAAAAAACTTGTGTGAAAATTCAGAATGTGAGACTGAAATATGATGTGTTATGTTTAAATAATAATATAATTTTTTTTAGTCCTATTCAAGTGGTCAATGGTATAATTTCAGACTTATTTGCAGTGGTAATGTTTGTGATAACGTTAGTGACCCAAACACCATCCGCTTCGGGGAAGAGTGCTGGAAGCACAATTTCAGCAAGAAGAGCATCGTCAGAAAATTAATCAGAATATTTTTTATTAATTGTATACTCACAAAATACATTCATTGTTGTATTTTCACATACATATGTCTAGTCAAGAAAGTATCAAAGTGAATGCTTCCTCTGCCTATTAGTTGGCAAACCACAAAATAGCGTCACTACGGTATGAATGAAAATGCTAGGGGTCGCTGCCGAAAACGTTTGCATATGAATGAAAAGCGAATGAATGACATCCATATAAGGAGATATCAGATACCATATAAGGGCTGATAGACCATATAAGGTCATAGATAGCGCAAGTATCTATTGTGCAATTCCACGTTAAGCAAACCTCGTAGTATGCGCGATCCCCTAGACAGCTGCGTTACCTAACGCATGTGTCAAAAATGACCTAAACGTTGAGTAACGCTTTCCGGACCACTAACTATAGGTCTGAATTAAAGATCGTTGGGAGATTTTAGGCAAATGTATTCAGAGCCTTGCTCTCTGATTGCTTTTGAAATTAATTCACTTTTGTGTATCTTTTGACGACCATAAAAATAACTTGAGCGATATACAGTCTGTTAGATATTCTATTTAAAATTCTCTCTATGCTTTTTCACAAGACTCGTAATGTAATTCATAGTCTCTGCATCTGTGTCGGAGGGAATAACATTTCCATAATTACAGAATAATACATATATATTATATATGGACAGTGGGGTCAAGTTAATTGGTTGACGTTGAGAAAATAGGGCCTCGCACTCGAACATTTTTCGGCGCTTGTCGGCGCTGTAAGCAGATCTGATCATCTTGTTCAAACACCGCATCCAACAAATTTATAGGTTCAGTTATATTGTCTTCATTTACCCTTTCCAGTACCGAAGCAAGCATAAATACGTTCGACATGCTTTTATTAGAAAGAAAATATCGCATTTTGAAACAATAACATTTCAAGCATTTTTGACATTTGCATTACATTAACATGACATATACATACACTCTCACAAAAACGATTATAACGACTCATGTTTCAGCAAAACGCTCATCATCTTTAACATTGTCAATTATTATCTTCATCATCAAAACAGCATATACAAATGTCATCATCATCAACATCATCATCATCATCATCATCATCATCATCATCATCATCATCATCATCATCATCATCAACATCATCATCTCATCATTATTGTCATCATCCTTGTCATGATGAGAATGGCATCATTATCATCATGGCACTCAATCATACAATGATATCATAATAATAATCGGTCATCATCATGTCAATTATCATCATACAATGACATCATAATAATAATCGGTCATCATCACGTCAATCATCATCATACAATGATATCACAATACTAATCGGTCATTATCATGTCAATCATCATCATACAATGATATCATAATACTAATCGGTCATCGTCACGTCAATCATCATTCAACAATATCATAATAATAATCGGTCATCATCACGTCAATCATCATCATACAATGATATCGTAATACTAATCGGTCATCATCACGTCAATCGTCATCATACAATGATATCATCACAATAATCGGTCATCTTCATGTCAATCATCATCATACAATGATATCATAATACTAATCGGT
>NW_018479700.1:4604-25671 GCF_002113885.1 Mizuhopecten yessoensis | reverse complement strand
TTTACAGTACTTCCAGACCCTTCTGATGTGTTCATTAACAACCTCAATAAACTATTTATTTTTATTTTTTATGGTCAGGGAAAATTGATTAAAAGATTAAAAGGAATGTAATAATAAACTCATACGAGAATGGAGGCCTTAGACTCACCCATGTAAAATCATACTGCCAAGCACTATAAATGACATGGATAAAAAAAATATTAGACCCAAACAACAATTCTCCTCGGAAAAAAATAATTTCTGATAAAATTAAATTTGTTTGGGGCGAGTCAATTTGGTACATGAATAGTGAGGGCCTAAACAACATAGCAGGTCACTTCACTCCTTCTGGAGTAATATTATTAAAATATGGGCTTCTATAGAGCGTGCTCCACCCACAATCCCGTCAGAAATACTATCATAACCAATATGGTTTAACAATAAAATTAAGATAAACAAACAGTATGTACTGTATCAATGGTGGGTAGAAAATGATATTTTCTTCATTAAAGACTTAGTTAATGACAGGGGTGAATTTATTGATGTAAATCAACTTAAACTTCAATATGATATCCAAATTAACTTCGTTAAGTACTATGGCTTACTAGCATCTATTGTAGTTTATTATTTATAATAAACTTTGTTTATAAATAGCCAGTTGTTTATATGTCATGTGCAACATTGTTGATTTTTAAGTATTTAGGTGTGTTAGAGATACATGTGGTAAATATCATATATACATATATACATATTATCTTATTACCAGCATGTGTACCAAAATTTAAGTATACGTAATGCTGTCAGGTTATATTTATAGATACAGAACAAAGAGCATAGCTCAACAGTCTCCTACTCTCTTCTTACATGTGATAATATGGTAATATAGTGGTGATGCTGATTGGCTTAAGTTATCACTAGGCAGGTCAAGGTTAATTACCATTGGTCAAGCAGTTAGCCATGCATAATTAATGAGATGATCAACAAAGGTCACCGTCACCCCGCACTGTTTTAAGAAACTATCGGAGCGTGCGGACGCATTTTACATCAGCTTATATCTAAGGCACTTATCAGACCAATATCAAACAATATTGGCATTATCATAGCGAACGGAACACGTGTGTTTGTTTACGTTTTGTTCATGTAAACAATGGGACTCGTATTGTCGACTGTATCATACCAATACATTATGATACTAGGGACGTTCTTCCTTACGATCCGGCCGATTACAAGAATTGGACTAACGTTAAGTTTCTAAATGAGTTGTCAAGTACGGAATTAAAACGCCTGCCGCCGTCAAAAACTGTGTTACGCCAGTTCTATGTTGTAAACTTGAACAATTCTGTGTCTGTACAAAATCCACAATCCAACACTGGGATAGTGTCTACTGGAACCTAGAACGATAACATCGCACTGATGATGTAGCCAAAGAGAATGTTCCGCAGCATTACGAAGTAGGAACTACATCGCAGCAAGGCACTGATTGCCAATCACAACTGGAGGCTCCGCGCAGTGACATGGCCTCGTACGGCGCATGTCCGCCAGTGGCCAGCGGCCGGACTCACCGAAAACATTCAACTCAACATTAAATAATAATAATAATAATATTTATTCTGGTAAAAGGCAAATAATACACTTCTATCACATTTTGCAGATTGGACATAAATATATATATTATCATAGAATGAGATCTTTATAAGTTATTTATGCCATAAGACTAGAAGTCAGTCAGGTGTTAAAACAGTTTGGATTAGATTAATTTAGGCCTTTACCTGGGATGACCCATAAAGCCACATTGTGGCTTAATTCCAATGGGTCGCCCTAATGAGCGTCCTAGGAGGTGTTTGCGCGCCCGAGAGTTCGTTATAATTTTTTATTCATAAATATTGTTCATTTACCTATGTGTGTGCAAATTTCAAGTCGATCTTAACAGTAAAAGTACCGAAATACGTCGATAAATAGTATTTTCACGAGGGTGGATTGAGTGTCCACGGAGGAATGAGTGTCCAGGGAGGTGTTCGCGCGCCCGGGAATTCGTTAATCGATATTTTTTACTTTTGTCTTCTGGTTCATATATATATTTCACTTACCTAACTGTGTGCATACATCAGGTCGATCATAACAGTAGAATGTACCGAATATAAGAAATAATCTGATATAAATATGCGAGCTCTTTCACAACATACATTACTTAAGGGAAGTAACTCGTACGGACCTACCAGTTGAACTCTTAGCCATTCATATACATAATAATTATAAGAATGTAACCGGGCTCTGCGATGAGAACGCAATTCTACATAAGAGCCCGTTTTATTTTAGTTTATGATTTAATTTTAAATTAATTGCCACCAATTTCAAATATTCACGTTATGTTTTTCAATATTTTTGTATTTATCATTTCTGTCTATAATTTTATGTCCTCATATTCATATTAATATAGTCATTTTTGTTCAATCAGTTTGTTGTAAATAGTTAATAATTATAGTTAACATTTGCATCAATTTAGTCCCAGTTGATTTTATATCAAATGATAAATATTTGTTCAAATGGAATTCTCAATTTACAAACAATTGAAATAGTTAATTGTTTAAAAATAACGTTATACATATTACTGAACTGCTATTTGTTAATACATTGGTTAGTTACAAGTACATATCATAATATGTAATTAATAATCGAAGATTATTTTGAAATCGAAAGATTGAAAACAATTACTATCTGGATTTATTTATTTTATATAATACGGGAGTGATGCACAGAGTAGGAGATTCCAGACCTCCTGGAATCTCAGCATATACCAATTCATGGGCAGACGAGTAGCAGTCCACTCTGGTATAGCCTCCCTGTGTATCCTTTGGACTTATAAGGATTGTAGATGCATCGTTACCGACTGTTAGCACCCAGAGCAGCATTGAAGCCAACCAAGGGTCCTCCTCCCTCAGAGGTAATGTGGAAATAACCGAAACAATAGCCAAGATATGGACCAGGACCGTGGGGGAACGCACTAGGAAAGCATATTCTACAGGGTATCAAACATTTTGTAGATTCCTTGTGATGTATGGTATAACATGGATCACTACCACACAACTATATCTGAGGAGATTTTAATCTTTTGTGTGGCATATTGTGTACATTCTCTCAGTCTTCAGTTGCCCACCATCAAACTGTATCTATGTGGTATAAGATATCATTTCCTTACTCATGGGGGTACAAACCCTCTTGAGAATAACGAAGGGAACAGTTTTCCTCGACTTAATTTGTTTCCCAATGGGGTAAAGAAATGTCAAACTTGGAACAAGAGAACGTTTACCTATCACATTCAAGATTTTGCAACAATTAAACGAGGCACTGCTGATGTACCGTACAGCCATCACGATAAACTGATGTATCGTGCAGTGTGTTGTGTAGCATTTTATGGATTTCTGAGGTGTGGAAAGTTCATCATTAACCAAAACATCTTTGGTCCTAGTGTTAATTTGTGTATATATGTGATATACAAATCCAGTCAGATGAACTACTCAAGCTGTGTCTTAAATCTTCCAAAACGGATCCCGGTAGGAAAGGTGTACACATTCTTATTTTTGCCAATGGGTCATCAGTGTGCCCACATCAAGCTATGTGCAATATCTTACTATCAGAAAGAACATGCATCATGTGACCCCTACATCACCCCTATTCGTAACCAGGGGGCACAGCGTTATCAAGGAATGTTTTTATTCAATTCTTGAAAACTAACTTCGAGAACGTTGGACTCGATACTTCCCAATACAGCAGACTTCCTTTCGTATTGGGGCTGCAACCGCTGCAGCTGGAGCTAAAGGGGACGACCACCTTATCAAAACATTAGGTAGGTGGTCTTCAGACTGTTACCAAAGATACATAAGGACATATCATCACACAATCAAGGAGGCTCAGATAAGCATGACAAATACATGAACTACGACTTTTTGTTATAACGCCAGTTGTGTGTAATTACTGTATAACATGCATGGATGCATGTGGACATTGAATTTATGTTATATATAGGGTCACCTTTAACTATGGAACGACATACATGTAGGCCTAGACAGTGACTTGGACACTCAGCGTGTGTATACCTAAATACAATTGGAACCGTGGACATTGATATATTTAAAACCAAGTCACTCTAGATTGTGGAAGACATACATAAAGAAATGTACGAATTGTGATTTAATATGTAACATAAGTGGATATATATGTCGCATACACGTCTAGACATTGGATAAATATATGGTCATCTTGTGGAAGTTCTAAAATATGCATTACCATGTGTTTAACATGTATACAGTTACTATATAAGATAGTATTACAACTTATGACATACTAGTAAATGCAACAAGATATACCATGTGCTATATATATATATATTTTTTTTACAAGAAACATTTATATATATACAACTTTTCAGTTGCACACATATCGCAATACGAGAGGTATACAGCTTCAATTTGGGAGGTACACAACACATATGTTGTTGTATTCAGCCCCCATGTTAATATACAGTTATACCTACATAATAAGGTGCCTATAAGTTATAATTAGGTATCCTATAGATCCAGGATTTTCCAACAATGATGAATCCTCTCATGGGATTGGTACAACATGGGCTAACGGGGCCCATGTGTCCGATCCAAGATTCAGGTATATCCTCTCATGGGATCTATATCCACTAATTAATAATAAGGTGCCTATAAGTTATACTTAGGTATCCTATAGATCCAGGATTTTCCAACAATGATGAATCCTCTCATGGGATTGGTACAACATGGGCTAACGGGGCCCATGTGTCCGATCCGGGATTCAGGAAATATCCTCTCATGGGATCTATATCCAGAAATTAGATCTAGATATCATGCGGACCCAGGAATTTCCTTATCAGATATCCTCTCATGGGATCCAGGTATATGAGCTACTCATCATGTCTGGATCCAGGGTTGTCAGAAATATCCTCTCATTGGGGTCCGTTTTTTGATAATGGGAAATCTCATCCAGCCGTTGGAACCGGGGGCGACCATTTCGCCCCTGGGGGGATATATTGGCAGTAATCCTGGGACAAGGGGTGAAAGTTCACTCCTGGTAGGATAACGTCAGTAATCCGTGAGATTTCCATAGCTTATATATGTGTAGTATGATATAGCCCCCAAGGCCAAACCTTAAATGTAGATGATCATGAAATGTATATATTTATGTATTGTTTATTTCTTCTGTTATGTGTATAAACATGTGTATGCTGATTTATAATACATATACAACAATGTTGGTCATGATAACATTGCATACCTATACAGTTAATAAATAGCATTTATTTAACTGTATCATATTGTTCTGGTTGTTTATAAATCCCAAATTTATGGAAAAATGTGATTAAAAAATACAAGAAAAATATTGATGTACCAGAAAACAAATATATACAAATACTAAAAGGGAAAGGAAAGATAACTAGACACTTTTATGCAATATTGGTCAATCAATATCTAGATCTCCCTATTTCATCTATGCAAAAATGGCAAAGGAAAATGGGATTAGATTTAACAAATGACAGTTGGAAGATGTACTTCAAACTACCCTTCAATATAACAGATGACACAACACTACAAACTTTTCAATTCAAATTGCTACATGGAATACTCTATACACACTCTAGACTAATGAAAATGAGCATTACAGAAACAGAAATTTTTACGGTAAATAGAGAAACGCTGACGCATTTATTTTGGGATTGTCCTCATACACGTGCGTTATGGTCATGTTTAAGACCACAATTTGTAACTAATTGTAATATAGATTTTCCAAGGTTAAATATTTCCGTTATGTTCGGAATAGATGACACTCCTGAAATGAAAGTGTGAATATGTGTATCATCATCATAAAGAAATATATTTACTCATGCAGAAACAAACATACAATGCCAACTATTAGCGGGGTCCGTTCTGCAATATCATACTATAAGCTAATTGAAAATCAATGTATCCTGTCATATCCCCGCACAAAAGCCGACCAAGTAGTAGCGAAGTGGGCCGTTATCAGCACAGCATTGAACATTGATTAATTGAATTTAAATTCATATTTTGCTCATTCTTAATATCGATGTTAATCATATCTAGAATTATTTACTACCTAAAAATAAGAGCGCAAGCAGTTGTTAGTGTACAGGAAAAAGAAACAAAATGAAAAAGAAGATGGAATTCATTAGTATGCGAGACAATATGAAATACAATGTAATAATTGTCATGTACTCCACTGTATACTAACATGTGAACAATCAAAAATAAAATATGATAAATAAAACAAAAAATGTTTTGTAAAATAATGTCAATAAAAATGATACTGACATAGATTTGTATTGCATAAATGTATATCAATTTTATAAATGCTGAAATCGTGTAAAATTAATTATCTATAAACGATTAAAAATTGACATTTTATAATAAAACCATATACACATAATAATTGCATGCAAGAGTTATCGTTCCTGAAAAAAATCACAGTAGTGAAATAGGTAGCCGGTTTCTTGAAGTACAGAACAATGGACACATCATGAAATTCATTGATTAAAAAACAACTGAATTAATGCCTGGATGGCTTTGAAATAATTTAATATTGAAAGAACACACTGTTCTGTCAATAATAAACATACAATATTCATCAGTTTAATAAACATTAGAAAATGCGGAAATTGTGATACTGTCTCCCTACATTGGGTTTTCAACTAGGGATGTACTTCCTATTTCCGTTTAGCAATACACTCCTATGACTTTAAGTGTATCAGGGTAAACTTACAGTGACACATAGTTCGTTTAATAGGTGTTTTGTCTGGGCATTGAAACATTTTAACATTTTCTAATTATACTTGTGGTATTATGTTTAGCTCAACTTTAGGTTTTGTATTTCAAATTAACACGTTCAGAACAGTTATAATATGAGGTTGACTAAATGCAATTTTTCAACTTACTACAAACCTCTCAACTTATTACAAACCTTTCCACTAACTACAACCTTCTCAGTTATCTACACGCCTCTCAATTAACTACAGCCCTCTCAATTAACTACATCCCTCTCAATTAACTACAATCCTCTCTATTAACTACAATCCTCTCAATTAAATATAACCCTCCAAATTAACTACAAACTTCTCAATTAACTACAACCCTTTCAATTAGCTATAACCCTCTAGGTTAGCTATAACCCTCCTTGTTAACTACAACCTTATCAATGAACTACAACCCTCTTAATTAATCATAACCCTCTCAATTAACTACAACCCTCTCAAATAACTAAACCTTCTTATTTAACTACAACCCTCTCAATTAACTACAACCTTCTAAATTAACATCCACCCTCTCAATTAACTACATCTCCCTCAATTAACTACATCCCTCTCAATTAACTACACCCCCTCTCAATTAACTACACACTCCTCAATTAACTACAGACATCTCAATTAACTACAGCCCTCTCAATTAACTACAACCCTTTCAGTTAACTACAACACTCTCAATTAACTACAACCCTCTCAATTAACTACAACTCTCTCAATTAACTACAACCCGTTCAATTAGCTACAATCCTCTAAGTTAGCTATAACCCTCATTGTTAACTACAACCTTATCAATCAACTACAACCCTCTTAATTAATCATAACCCTCTCAATTAACTACAACCCTCTCAAATAACTTCAACCTTCTCAATTAACTACAACCCTCTCATTTAACAACCTCCCTCTCAATTAACTACATCTCTCTCAATTTACAACAACCCTCTCAATTAACTACATCCCTCTCAATTAACTACAACCCTCTCAATTAACTTCAACCTTCTCAATTAACTACAACCCTCTCATTTAACAACCTCCGTCTCAATTAACTACATCTCTCTCAATTTACAACAACCCTCTCAATTAACTACATCCCTCTTAATTAACTACAACCCTCTCAATTAACTTTAACCCTCTCAATTAACTACACCCCCTCTCAATTAACTACAACTCTCTCAATTAACTACAAATTTCTCAATTAACTACAGCCCTCTCAATTAACTACAACCTCCTGAATTAACATCTTCCCTCTCAATTAACTACATCTCTCTCAATTTACAACAACCCTCTCAATTAACTACAACCTTTTCAATTAACTTGAGCCCTGTCTATGAACTAAAACCCGCTCAATTAACTAAAATATCTCAACTAACTACAAATATCATCACCAACGATGAACCAATCATTTCACCCGGAAATTTGAGGATTTATAAAACAAAATATCAACACAATCTAGAGTTAAGATAATGGATATTAACTACTGCTCAAATTGGACATTAGAACTTCCACAGATCAGGTCAACTGGTGCCCCCGATTATCTGTGTAATTAAAGGATCAGTCGGTTCTTAATGGTTTGTTTTTAATGGTTTATACTGAAGTGTTGGTCGGTTTGGTGTTCTCTGTATATTAGCATTAGTTCAGTCGGTACAGAATTTCTTGTCCTGATTGATGTTTCTTTTTAAACCTGTTTTGCATTATTTCCGTTTATCTCACTACAAAAATATTCGTATTTATTACCTTTGTAAATCATTCGTTTATGATCTATATTGTGTATACAGACAGTAAATATAAACGCACGCGCCGTCAAAAGCAAGTACTAAGGACGATATATTCTACTGTCCTTGATTGTCGCCTAGCAACAACACACATACCGCTATCACGTGCCATTCCAGGATTGATTTTACTGCATAATTTCTACATCTTCGAGCGGTAACTAGAGTATATCTACCCGGGGAACACGTTCTCCCCGATCGATGTTCAGCCATGGCTAGTTTAGTATAATGAAACCCATTCTTGGAAACTCACCGCATTGAATAGTCAATCGTAACAAATCATTCGAAAGTTAGACTTCGTGTACGAAAAGGTTCTAGACAAATTTTTAAATAACTTGATTTTTTAAATTGTTTTATTTTCTGGTACATATTCCTGTTACTTGTTCAACCAATCCAACCCATCGAATGATTTTCTTTCATCAATTGTGCAGTTTGAATTTTTCTTTGATTTAATAGGTTTTGATGTAGAACTAAATTTTATGTAGGTTTTCTGATATAAAAGGATAATTGTTATCTTTCCAGATTTTTAAACCCCTCCTGTCTTAGTGTCGACACTATGAGACACGAAGGGCATCATGAGCTACTGGCATACTGCAAACGATAATCCTTTTTCATGCGTAAATAATTTATTTGGAGATTCTATTTGTTGCGATTATAGTCTGGTAATATGAAAGACTATCCAAACCTTATTAGTACTAATTGTGCGATAAAAACAAGCGTAAACACTAAAGTTTTCGAACAAAAAGGAGTTATGCCCCTTAGCACACGCGTTTGTATTATAGGAATAAAATCGCAATATTGAAAATCTCTGCATCAGTTGTATTTTCGTTTGTGGTATGATAAATGTGTCATACAATTTTAATGTAGATAACATTAGTTCTTATTTTATGTTAAGAGCGTTATAAATTGTAACTCTATTCCGTGTGATAAGCGTTTACGTGAAGTGGGTTTGTTTTGGATTGTCCTTTTTATCTAATTAATGTTATAGATGTTACCAATTGCCAGTTTGTTATAAATGGTACCTTTCCCCTAAATTATAACGATCACCACTTTTAGAGTTAATAAAAGTTGTGATTTTTGTTGTTTTGATATTTTCAACAAATTTTATTGACAGAGTTGTTACAAGTCAATTGGATGGACTAACAGGCAAAGCCTATATGCATTCTCTCCAATGGTGGCTTAAGTAATGGATTCTGTAATTTTGGATTTGATTTAATTATACATCAATTTTCAAATAAAAATTATAAACATAAAAATTGAAGGGATGTAACTCTTTCTTAATTAACATAACTGAAATACAAATACATTCACACTTCTCACATCACACACAGAACACTTCAATAGCTATTATTTACTTTTTTATAACATTTTATTTAAGCTATCAAATCACACAGTTATTGGTAGACATTGACCAAAAGTATATGTGCTAATATATGCACAGGTTACAGTTGCCACAACTGTTAATTACAGATTGAGAGGGTTGTAGTTAACTGAGGGGGCTGTAGTTAGCTAGTCTATATGTAATTCAATGTATAAGATGGACACTGTAAAACAAGACGGATTGAACAAGTCTTACAACAAACAAACATGCTCAAATAAAAAACTCCGTATGTCCGTAGAAGAATATCATTTATAGAAAAGTAGGTAAAGTAGAAAAAGGAACTTTTCCAGAAATTTTACTTATTTGAGTATAATTGAAATAGAATTTGAAAAGTCTTAAAGTATTAAATCATGGCTGGTAGGCTCATATAGAGATTAAAACGCCTGGACCAAGAAATAACTGTACATCATTAAGTAACTGTCTGTTTGACAGCCTTGTAGAAAAATAATATCTTTATTCAGTTTGTGTTTAAAGGTTGCAAGAGTTGGGGTAGTTTAAGAGATCATTATCAGTGTTAGTTTTGCGGCATATTAGAGGGAGGAAACTGTCAAAATAATTGTTAGTTTTGCATAATGGTGGATTAAACAGTCTTGTTTGTCTGAGGAAATAGGAATACTTGTTTTTATTGTTAATGAAAGGATTTAAGGCATCTTGTAAGTATTAAGGTGACAGCCCGTGCATTATTTTATACATCATTATGTGTTTGTGTTTAGTTATTCTTGTTGACAGAGTTTTCCAACCAAGTTCATTACAAAGTTTATTATGAGATGTTCCAGATCGAAGTCCAGTAATGTTTCTGGCTGCTTCTAATTGAATAGATTCTAGAAGTTCTTTAATTTGGTGAGTGCAATTATCCCATACTATATCTGCATATTTCAAAATTGGCCTAATTCATGCTATATACATTTTAATTAATGATTTACGATTGACTTCAGTTTTAATGTAGCTTTTTCATATATATTTAGAATGTGTTGTTTCCAAGATGCATCATCTTCTGAAGTCAGTCCTATGTGTTTATGTGCTGTTGTGTAAGTGATTTGTTTTTTTGAAAAGCTATTGGAGGGTGATGTTTGTTATGTTTTCTAGAAAATGTTACAGATTTAGTTTTGTTAGGGTTGAATTTGATGTCCCATATACCTGCCCATTCACTAATGTTAGAGAGATCATTTGTCAGAACTTGTGCTGCATGTGCTGGGTTTTCATCTATAATTACATATAAGGAGATGTCATCTGCAAAAAGCTTAATATTAGTTGAAACATTGTCAGTGCAAGAGAGTTACTCAATTATTTTTAGAACTTTAGGGATAACACCATCAGGGCCAGGGGGATTATGTACATTAAGAATATTAATTTGGTCAGATACATCTTGTTCAGTGATATGAATGTTAGTTATATGATGATGTAGAGATATAAGTAACGTGTGTGTTAAGGATTTCTGATTTTTCAAGAGGATGGTGAATGACTTAGTCATCGTAATCAAGAGGAGGAATAGAAGAGGATTTGAAGGAGTAATTAGTAATACATTTTGCAATCTTCCACCATTTGTCTCTGGGGACCATGTTTTCATTTGGACAATTTTCAAGTTTTTGAACAAGTCAATAATTGCATTCCTGAGTATACGAAATCTATCCCAGTAATGAGGATTATTTGTTAGTTTGGCCTTTCTATGAATTCTATTACGTTGTCTCATTTTCAGTCTAACAGTGTTATTCATCCATGGCTTATCGTTTGGGCGTACAGTAATAACTTTGATGGGAATGAAACTATTGACTTGTTCTATGATTTAATTAATTATAAATAAGTTAAATACATCAGAGTCCAGATTTAATGACAATTTAAACCAATCAATATTAAGAAGAGCATTATTCATACTTTCAAATTCAGCTTCATCATATTTCAAAATAGTTTTCTTATAATTCACTTGTTCGAATACAGTAAAAGAGATTTGGGCATGAATTGATGAATGGTCACTACAGAATGGTGGTGATACATCAGTATTTTTAATTAAGTTTAGGTTGTTAGTAAAGATGACATCAATAGAAGTGGCAATATCAGGTGTTATTCTTGTAGGTTCATTGATAAGACTAGTTAAGTTGTGCTTTATAAGGAGTCTTAATAAATGATCATTGAAGGGTATAGTTAGCATATTAATATTAATATCACCTGTTAGTATAACATCCAATGAAGTACCAGAAGCTCTGGTTAATGTATCATCAAGTTTATCCCAGTATTAAATATTACTATCTGGTCTATATATTTATCAAAACCTCTAACCAGAGTTATTCAACAGCATCCCTTACCAAGTCCAGCCTTCTTTTTGTTACAACAGTATTTGTATGATAAACTGTAACCCCAACTATAACTATGACCAGTAGTTCTATCTTTTTTATGAGGAATTGGATTAAAGTGTTGTACTTGAATGTCAAAATCAGATATCAGGGGATTTAAGAGAGATTCAGTTATACATAAAATATTATTATTTTCAAACTCGGCTTCAATAAGTGGGGTTTTTTTTCAGAGAGATCGTATATTGATATGAACTAGGTTTACATTTTGTATTGATCCAGGATTACTTTCAATGTCATAACAACAGGATAAGACTATAAAATGCGAAACAAGAAAGTAAGACATATTGATAAAATAGGTAAACACGTCAATTAATTGTAAATAAGAGTAATGAAAGCCATGACATAGCTCCATACAATATTTGTGCCCTTAGAAAACTGCCAGTGATCAACAGTTACCATAGTCCAGAAAACCCGGACATCTATTATATTACCCATTGTCGGTGTGGATAGAGCGGGCGGGTGGGCTCGGTCGATCATCCAGCTGTTAAAAATGTCTTCAGACGGGACATATGAACAGTATAACAACAAAACAGAACGGAAAAATATAACTTCCATACACACATAATATACACTCACAACAATAAAACTCAAACACATGTTATTAAATGGAATCGGAATCGACTCATCAATGTGCTTGAGATGCTTAAAAGCATAGGTCTTCGAGTGATACATAAATAATACATCCAGCATTTTATAATACACTTGCAATGGTCATTAATATCAATACAAAGCATAAATATGCAGAAAAGATAAAACATTAAAAATAAGAATGTTTTGATCGATTAGATAGACATACCGACAGTGAAAGAATAAGAGAAAACATGATTAATACTAGTATACTATTGCATATTGGCACTGTTACCGTCAGTAATGTGTTTTAAATGTTTGTGCGTGGTGAAGGAGAAAAGAGGAGTTTTGTCACTCGACTTCAAACATCAGTGAACAGTAGTTATGCTCGGCGGTTGCTGTCGAACCATCATAGACGCGTGCTGTTTGTTTACACGGGAACAATAGAGTAATCTTTCCTCTGTTTTAATTAAAAATTCAATACAATACACGGTTGTAAGTGAAAACGGCCGATGCTTTGTATGTTCTGAAAGCACTGATCATATTTTAATAACGAACTCATTAAAATGCCGTTTGTTTAGTGGAAGACAGGCTAACAGGCACATGGGAAATCGGGAGTTTGTTTCAGTTATAGAAATTATCACATCGATCGCTGCCAGATCATAATGAATAATCAAATATTCAGGTAATCGGGTGCAGAGCGTTGATGATGTAGTCTTGACCATTTCAGCTGATCGTATCACATCCACATACACACCTGAGGCTGGGACATCACCAAGGCTAGGTAAGTGTTGTTTCTATCCTGAGAGGACACCATACCCTAAGCAGATGAGTTTTGTAGTGAAATGGAGAATAAAATTCAAATATCACTAACTACACAATGGTTCCCCCTCTCAAATGTATTTATAGAATTATCACCTTTCTTGTACTGCTTAAATACATGTTTTGATTGTTTTTAAGTTTAAAAAATTATTCGCCTGTAGGTACACATTTGTCTTGTACATAAATATGCGATTTGAAGTTTTGATAGTTTAGTCGCAATGGCGGATCATGATCAGTACTCACTCCTGATACGTTCTATGAATGAAAGCCGAACGTTAAAGATTTTACGAAATGTTTGTGTTATACGAGTTGTAAAAAGTAGTTCGAAATTTTGAAGTTGAAGTTGAAGTTGATCATAAAGAGGTTAATATTCGCGAACAGTTATTTAGTGTTAACCGCCTACATTGTGAGTGTCGAATAGACAAACATAACCTGTCATTTTCACCTGCCGTGAAATCCCTTACCTGAGCAAGGGTATTTGATTAGGTATTTGACTAGAACGTGTATCGTAATTTTACTCGTATCGGAGTAGACATTTCAAAGTTAAAGCTTCGGTCCGGACGACAACATATTAAATAGGGAAAAAAAGGAAAAGCCTCCATTGTTTATTCTTAGCAGACTGGACACGTGCGCATACTGACTTGGGGGAGGATACTGACGATGTAACACCGTAATAAGGATTTGGGGGAGGATACTGACGATGTAACACCGTGATAAGGATTTGGGGAAGGATACTGACGAAGTAACACCGTGATAAGGAGGACCAGCGGTGTACTACACTCTACAAGATGGTAAGTACGTTACAGAGATGTTAAGTGACTTGGCGCGGTTCGGATGATTGTCACATATGACATATTCGACATTTTTAATGACATGGTATACTATTATGGTAAATAAGGATATTGCTGTTCATGACTGTCATATATATGTAATCTATTGTAACTAATTAATACCATTGTCATCACGACAGCCTCATTCTGATTATTAAATGATGCTTGACCTCAGCCATGTTGTTGAAGTTGTATCTAAACATGACAATGACCTGTGATCTTGACTCTATGAAGTTAATTCGATGCCCATGTTCATGACGTAATAAGTCATGCAACATGTTAGAAACATGTGCTTTAATCATATGGTACACTCGATTTCTGTGTGGTGATGACCCCGGCAAATACTGAAAATTACCGACCCACAGGATATAAAGAGAGAATTGTACAAGGTGATTCCCTTTCCCTAATCTATTAGTTACGGTAAATTTCATTAGCGTTACAACTTAGGCTTGATCCTAGTGCATTTTAGCGATACGCTTTAACAAAAAGTATAAATTGTGCGTACTCTAGCCTTCTCCCATGGATATTCAAATTAAAATTAGCGAATCGTTTATTAAATTATTTGGGTGAATAAATCGGTGTTCGGTTGTTAATTAATAGCAATTTCATTAAAAGAATTAATAAGCAACAAAATGAAAGATACAAAAATCACCCTTTCGGCAGTCTTTTGTCTAAAAAAATACATAGATTGTAAAATGTGATAACACACGAAGCAGCTGACCAATCATATAAATACGATTCATACGTAATTTACAACTAATGAATGTCTACTCTAAGGAACCAGTCCGTGACATGTCTTATCAGACGTTCATTTCATTGTATCGGGCTATTGATTGATTGAAATGCATTCATATTCGAGTAACTGCTTTTTAATTAGTTGTTGAATACAGTTTCACAATTCTCAGTACAAAAACAAACATCATTTATGTCTATAATGCGGATAAGGGAACTTTAGCTCTCAAAATGCGTTGTAATAATTGAAATATGTATTTACATACTGTGCCTAAGAAACGATCGCCTGTAAAGAGACGCTGTCTCGTGGTCTATGTTCGCCACTTTCACATTTGAAATCAATTTCAGGGCATTGTTGCTTTAAAAGTCTATAGTTCAGCGAGCATTTCTGTTATAGCTTTTTAGATAAGACTTATTGTTTCGTTTTTAGTGACAACGGTCTAAGTGTCAACATGCAATGTTCAGTTTCGTCGTACATTTCTTAGTGTTGATATGTACATGTCTCTAAAACGAAAGATGGTGGTTTTTTTTGTTCTGTTTCGTTGCACTTTAAGCTTATGAAGCCAACACAACTAGGAACAGTCAGCCTTCTGTTAAGGGTTGGATAAATTATATACGATTTGTAGATGATTGTCTTACACTTCCATGTCTACTCAAATGAATCAGTTTGACACCAAAATGACTTTACATGAATTTCATAAATATAATACAAAATGTGAAATATTTTCTTCGCTCCGTTCCACTGCAAGTAATGATTTTTTTCTGTATACACAGTTACCTCCCCTTTATTCCATCTACAACTACATTTTCTATACATAATAACCTCCCCTTTATTATGTCTACAACCACATTTTATAAACACAGTAACCTCCCCTTAATTCCGTCTCTCGGAAGGATACATGTATACGTAACACCAGTCAGTCAGTATGTACATGTATACGTTACACCAGTCAGTATGTACATGTATACGTAACACCAAGTCAGTATGTACATGTATACGTAACACCAAGTGTTACGTATACATGTACATACTGACTGACTTGGTGTTACGTATACATGTACATACTGACTGACTGGTGTTACGTATACATGTACATACTGACTGACTGGTGTTTCGTATACATGTACATACTGAATGACTGGTGTTACGTATACATGTACATACTGACTGACTGGTGTTACGTATACATGTACATACTGACTGACTGGTGTTACGTATACATGTACATACTGACTGACTGGTGTTACGTATACATGTACATACTGACTGACTGGTGTTACGTATACATGTACATACTGACTGACTGGTGTTACGTATACATGTACATACTGACTGACTGGTGTTACGTATACATGTACATACTGACTGACTGGTGTTACGTATACATGTACATACTGACTGACTGGTGTTACGTATACATGTACATACTGACTGGTGTAACGTATACATGTACATACTGACTGGTGTTACGTATACATGAACATACTGACTGACTGGTGTTACGTATACATGTACAAACTGACTGGCTTGGTGTTACGTATACATGTTCATACTGACTGACTTGGTGTTACGTATACATGTACATACTGACTGACTGGTGTTTCGTATACATGTACATACTGACTGACTGGTGTGACGTATACATGTACATACTGACTTGGTGTGACGTACACATGTACATACTGGAGATACGTTTTATAATTCACTGTCTTGCAAAGATTCCCTCGATCAATAAATACGTTAATTAACTTACTTTTAAATCTGTTTTATTATTATTTACCACTCTCCCTAAAAGAAAATCCATAAATTATCGACTCATTACTAACTGTTAGACTCAGTGTTCGAAGATTCTATAACTGCACAAGTGTTTAAAGACTGATTTGTTAATGGTGTGTCGACTAGTTATCTACTTTATATAACATTTAACATTGAACAGATTATAGCAAACAAAATCACCGAATTCCAATTTGCAATTTATATCTACACATATTTGCTTGTCCTTTTCGATTTAAAACAACTCTGTGAACACATTTGAACAACTATTTACATTAAGTTTGTGTGTGTGTACAGTACGTCCCGGGGTTACAGTAAACAGACTGTTGGTTTGGTCGATAATGTGAGTTTGCGGAGGTTAATTATATACCACGTTTCTTTAACGTCACTCTTACATACTGTGATGAACGCAATGGTGGAGAATGCAATTATGTTGGTGAGGTGTTGGCCCGATTTGGATTGCAAAGTGTAAAATGCGTATATATTTAAGAGTTGTGATTTGATTTTGAATGAACCTATACCGTAGTTGTGACCTTAACTTCTGATTTCTATCTGACAATTGAAAACTTTACAGTTAATCCCGTAAACTTGTTTGTTTGTTTGTTTGATTTTGTTTAACGTCCTATTAACAGCTAAGGTCATTTAAGGACGGCCTCCCCTGTGTGCAAGATGCATGCGTGTAGTGTATGTGTGTGTATTTTGGGAGGCTGCGATATGTTCGTGTTTGTCTTCTTGTAATAGCGCGGAACTGATGCCGACTTTATAGTGCTACCTCACTGAAACATACTGCCGAAGACACCCAGCAGGACGCCCCACCCGGTCACATTATACTGACAACGGGCGAACCAGTCGTCCCACTCCTAATTTGCTGAGCGTTAAGCAGGAGTAGAAACTACCATTTTTAAAGACTTTGGTATGTCTCGGCCAGGGGACAGAACCCAAAGCCTTCCTCACAGGGGCGAACGCTCAACAAATGGCCAAAAGTGAGGCATTGTCAAGGGAGACATTAGGAAAAAAGAAAGTTATTTAGAAAGGAGAGAAGAGATAAGGTCCCAAATTTAGTCGCCTCTTACGATCATGCAATTGGGGGCAGCAGGTACAATTCTTACGCCCTACCTGCAGGGCAGAATCCCGTAAACAATGATATTAGAACGATAAACAAAACATCAAATGCATTACCTGTACCTTATAGTTACGTACATAACTAACTGTAATACCCGTACCTTATAGTTACGTACCTAACCAAATGTATTACATGTACCTTATAGCTACGTACATAACTAAATGTATAACCTATACCTTATAGTTACGTACATAAATGTATTACATGTACCTTATAGTTACGTTCATAACCGAATGCATTACATGTACCTTATAGTTACAGATGTACGTACATAACCAAATGTATTGCATGTACCTTAAAGTTACGTATATAACCAACTGTATTACATGTACCTTATAGTTACGTAGATAACCAAATGTATTACCTGTACCTTACGGTTATGTTCATAATCAGATGTATTACCTGTACCTTATAGTTACGTTCATAACCATATGTATTACCTGTACCTTATAGTTTCGTATATAACCAAATGTATTACCTGTACCTTATAGTTACGTAGATAAACAAATGTATTACCTGTACCTTACAGTTATGTTCATAATCAGATGTATTACCTGTACCTTACAGTTTCGTAGATAACCAACTGTATTACGTGTACCTTACAGTTACGTATATAACCAACTGTATTACGTGTACCTTATAGTTACGTAGATAACCAAATGTATTACCTGTACCTTATAGTTATGTTCATAATCAGATGTATTACCTGTACCTTATAGTTACGTTCATAACCATATGTATTACCTGTACCTTATAGTTTCGTATATAACCAAATGTATTACCTGTACCTTATAGTTACGTAGATAACCAAATGTATTACCTGTACCTTACAGTTATGTTCATAATCAGATGTATTACCTGTACCTTATAGTTACGTTCATAACCAAATTATTTATATGACTGGTGCTAATTCCCAGCCCTGATTGGAGAAGCGACGTCAGGTGACGAGTTTGTAAATATGTTATAGACCTCGTTCTATGAATAGAAAAGTGTTACATACCTCTACCTATAAATAGAAAAGTGTTACAGACCGCTACTAAAAATAGGCCTAGGTAATTTCCCAGCCAGTCTGTAATTCTGTTACCAATCACACTACTGAATTCAACTATAAATGAATTATCTCATCATATTCTGAACTATGTGAAAATTGATGATGTCGATTGTGCAAATAATATTTACTTGAAATTAAATATCATATGAATTGAATCTGAAATTCAATTTTTGTGTATGTTATTTTGTATTTGAAGTCCTTTACTCTGTGATTCCAAAATGGTCAATGCCATCCATGTGTTTATGACTTGCACAATTATTAATCTCATTGTAAAATGTCATATAATAAAACAATTGTGGTCTATCCCTGATTACGGACCTGGTCTGAACAATATTCACAGAGGTCAGCCTCTGTGAATATTGTTCAGACCAGGTCCGTAAATCAGGGATATACCTTCACCTGAAGTCCATAATTGTATAATATTACCTGTACCTTATAGTTATGTACATAACCAACTTTTACGTTTTACTTGGAACTAACTGAGGTAAATACAAGGTAAGTAATCAGTCCTTAGCACAGGCTTTCGAGCTGTAAAATAGGTGTGATATGTTAACAAGGTAAAACAGAGGATTGTTAACTATTTTCATACACTTGTATAATATCACGGCGGTCACCAAATACATTAACAAATATATTTTTATCTATTCATAACCATATATTCAACTTTAATATATTTATAGCCATGGCTTTCTGTTTATATCTATTCATATCCAAATATATCTATTACTATGCAGTCACTTGCTTTATAGGCGGTTACACTGTAAGATAGTAGCGAAAACAAATCAAGCAAAACTGATATAATACGGGTATGCCATTGTTCTGCTATCATGTTTTGGCTAGGCCGCGGGGGTTCGTGTTCGACAGACACATTTTGTTTAAATTCAGTTAAATTTTTAAGTATACAAAATACATTAATATTTATTTAAAGTCAACATAAACACAACCTAACCTTACATATATACCTTTATTTCAGTTGTTAACTTTTCAATTCTTTACATTGAAGGTTTTACGACCTATTTCACACCAGGTATCTGCTAAAACTAAAACTGCTAGAACTGATAGTATTGATTGGTTCTTGTACTAACGAATTGTCCGCGAACTAATGGTATTGATTGGTTCTTGTACTAACGAATTGTCCGCGAACTGATGGGAGCTGGTTGATAAGCGTGATGTGTATTGACTTAATTGACAATAGAAAGTATTTTGTGTTTATTTGTTTTTTGAGCAGTCGATATTGGACTCGGTCATCCTCTACATCAGTGCCACACTCCGTCAATGGTGTCTATCGTCGCGGAATCGACAATCTTTTACTCCGGTATTTTATGTCCATCATCCCTTTCAGTGGTAAATCACCCCATCCTCTAGAGGCAAATGGTTTCAGGTAACAGTGAGTTCTAGGACAACACTTGTATTGATCTCAACCCTTATATTCAACACATCATTGCTTTGCCCAGTTGCACTGTTAACACAACGGTTGTAGTTTGGGTATTCTCGCTCCAAGCGCCTCGATTTCTATGGTAATTGTCATCTGTTGACGGACGGACAAACTAACAACACAACCTACCACTTCACTATAGCTACCTATTCTGTATTACTACTATCTCTAAACGTATCTACAACTTCTCTGTAACTACCACTTCTCTACTACTACTATCTCTAAATGTATCTACCACTTCTCTATAGCTACCACTTCTGTATTACTACTATCTCTAAATGTATCTACCACCTCTCTACAGCTACCACTTCTGTATTACTTCTATCTCTAAATGTATCTACCACTTCTCTATAACTACCACTTCTGTATTACTACTATCTCTAAATGTATCTACCACCTCTCTACAGCTACCACTTCTGTA